>NC_137063.1:49410447-49475447 GCF_032717465.1 Coenobita brevimanus | reverse complement strand
TCACTCCCATCTCTCTCCCAGTACTCTTTTCATTCCCTCGCTTTTTATACCTTTATTCCTTCTTCTACTTGTCTCACTCTCACCTCACCCTCAGCACTCTCTCCTCAGCACCCTCTCGTCTTCACCCTATCCTCACCACTCACTCTCATCACTCATCTTCACCCCTCACTCTGACCTTTTTCCCTCGGCGTAACCTTTCCCCTTCCACCCACACCCTTCCCTACTCCCCACTCTCCCCCTCCTGACCCTCCCCCTCCCCGTCCCCATCCTCACCCCTGGGCTCACATCATCAATACGTACACCTCACCCCTCCCACTCTCACCCCCTCTCCCTCTTTCTCCCTTCCTTTTCACCTTTCAACTTTCACCTTCAACACCACCTTTTCATTTCACTCCACACCTCTCATTCTGCTATGTTCATTCCTTCGCCACTTACTCTTCACTTTTCCATTCCTTACTTTTCCTCTCTCACCTTCTCTATCATTCCTTTCTTCTTCAGCTCACCTGCCTTTCTGTTCTTATCTTCATCTTTCATTTTCCTTCCTTTTTACCTTGCTTCTTACTTTATCTTTTTATTTAGCAAGAAAAATTGTTGACTGCAGAACTTGTCTCACTTACTTCGAGATGCCAGGACACATTGAGATAGAGAGAGAGAGAGAGAGAGAGAGAGAGAGAGAGAGAGAGAGAGAGAATCTTTAACTCCACCCATTTTACATATTCCTTACAAGGCAAAGTCTCTTCCTCCCAAAGCAAGCACACGCACACACACACACACACACACACACACACACACACACACACACACACACACACACACACACACACACACACACACACACACACACACACACACACACACACACACACACAAAGACTTGCCAGAAATAAGACGCCAGGAGGAGAAGGGAAGGGGTCGGTGAGTGAAGGGAAGAAAATAGCAAAGGTGAGAGGGGAGGTGGAAGTGATGAGGAAGAGGGAGAAGGATGAGAGAGGGATGGGTAGGGGTGAAGGAGAGGGGGAAGGGAAGGAACTAGGAGTGAGGAAATGGTGAAGATATGGCCCATTGGTAAGGGTGTAAGTATGATAGGTGTAAGAAAAGGAGAAGGAAATAGGGTTAGTATGCCAAATAAAAATATAGAGGCAAATAAGAGGTGAGAGGGAATGTAGAGGGTGAGAGAAGTGGAACTGGGGAATATGGAGAATGTATAATTGAAACGCAGCAAGGGGAAGGAAAGTGGATCTGAGAACGAGAGAAGGGTAAGTATTTAAGATGCTGGGTGAAAGCCAGAGGGGTGAAATGAAGCTTGCGAAAAGGGTGAACAGTGATGATAAGGAAATGACTTTTTTTGCATCGAGAAAGTTAACGCGATTCTTCCTCGTGTGTAGATATGGTTAGTATCAACTCTCCATACTGAATACGTGTTATGGTTTTGTCATTTAGGGATGGTGCAATGATGTAGCGATTTTTTTACTGAGTTGTTGTTTCCTATAGTCAGCAAATTCTGTTGTAACAAAATTCAAATAGTCCAACTCTTCCCCTACCCTAAACGAGGATTGAACTCGGGTCCTTTTGTACAGCAGACCACTTCCCTAACCACTAGGCCACCATATACAGAATGGAAGTGTACCTATCCCCTTACTGAGGTAATTTTCACCTAAGTTGACCCACCAGTTACTTATCAACATGGGCTCCGTGTAATTTAAATCTGTCAATGCGTACATAAATAAATCTTTATTCTTTATCTTTCGGCGTGATACCCTCAGATAGTGTCGTGATAAGAATGTTGGGTGATGATACTGGTGGCTGTGAGTGTGGTACTGGTGACTGTGGTAATGAAGTGGATAATTACATATACGGTGATTTTGGTAATGAGAGTGGTGTAATGGAGGACACGTTGAATCTAATGTATGGATTTTTTTTTTTTCATTTAATTTGTTTTTCCTTCCTCTGTTCATCTTCTGTAAAAAAAAAAAAAAAAAAAAAGATTAATACCAGTGATACTAGTGTGAGATATATCCCTGTAAGATGTCCGCTAGTTGGTTACATTATCCTAATCGACTGGCTTCTTGAATCATAGGATCTACGTCGTGTATATATCTGTTTAACTCATTTTCACCCCTCTCACCTTTCGCTGTCTGATATACTTATTCCCAGCTTCTTTATTTCTACCCCTTACATCTCATCCATCCTCTCTCACCCTCACCCTTCCCTTCACGTGCCCTCACTTCCATCCTATTAATCTCATCTGCTAGAGAACTTCACGTACATTTATTCAACCGAACTTAAGACAGACCTCGAGTGCGTAAGATATGACTGCTTACAAATTCTGGGCTACAAGGAAGTTGAAAAATATCGTCACTGACAATTTTCGTAGTATTAGGACAAATCGCTTTTAAAATGGATAAATATTGTGTGAAAATACCTTTGACGTTATATCAAGTAGTTGCTGAACAATTTTATGCTTCGATTTTGCTATGAATAAAAAAAGGCACGATATCGATCACCGTCCACCCTTCCACAGTTTGAAAAAATATATATATTTTTTATACCATATTTTGGGCTAAATCGAAGCATAAAATTATTCAGACAAGGACTTGATAATATGCCAAAATAATTTTCAGACGATATTTATCTGTTGGACAGGGGATTAATATTCATAATACACAAATTACCTGAGTCGTTATTTCCAACATCCCTTTACCCCAGAACAGGCAAGTGGTCAATTTAAAGGTTCTAAAAGCCTCACTTCTAACTAAATACATGATCTGGTCTCTCATTCTGCCTGACAAGTTCTAATGCCAAGCGGGGACGGCTGAGTCAGCAGTATTAGTATCTGTCCTGCATCATTTTGTTCACATTCTATTCCCACTGCCACTCCCACTCCCACACCAACAGACACAGCCGTCCCCGCAACACGTAGGCAAATGTCATGTGGGTTTGTAGTGGAGCGCTATTTACGCACCACCCTGTATATTTCTCCTCCCCCCCCCCTCTCTCTCTCTCTCTCTCTCTCTCTCTCTCTCTCTCTCCTGTAATCCCTGGCATACATACACCCGTCCTTCTCATTTCCTCCCTTCTCACCCTCACCTCTCACCTTCAGACCAAATTCGCTTCCCTTCCTATACTTTAATCAGTTTCATCCTAGGACTTTATTTATTTAATTATTTGTTTATTATTACTAGTAGTATGCTACATGTAGCAGCAGCAGTAGTAGTAGTAGTAGCGGTAATGATAGTACTCGTAGTAGTAGTAGTAGTAGTAGTAGCAATAGTTGTAGCAGCATTAGTGATCGGTCAATCAGTCACTTTTATTTTGTAATATGTATAAAACTATACACATCGCATATACAAAGTAACAACGAAAGTTTTGACAACATAAAAGGAGTAGTAGTAGTAGGAATAATAAGTGGTGATAGTAGTGGTGATAGTAAAAGTAGTAGTAGTAGTAATAATAACAGTGGTAATAGTAGTGGTGATAGTAATAGTAGTAGTAGTGGTAGTAGTAGTACTTGCACCACTCCCCTGTCACCCTTCTCTACTCATGCTTTCCCTCTCGCCCTTCCCTACTCATGCTTCCCCTCACATCCTTCCCCTTTCACTCTCCAACCCACTTCACTTCCTGCCTCCCAGTCTGACAGAAATTCTATCTCAAGCAACAATATTCTTTCTCACCCTCGCTTATTTCCACTCCCTCGCCTCTCTCTCTCTCTCTCTCTCTCTCTCTCTCTCTCTCTCTCTCTCTCTCTCGCACACACACACACACACACACACACACACACACACACACACACACACACACACACACACACACACACACACCACATAAAAAAACAACTCCTTCTCAAAACAACTTCCCATTACCATAGTATGATTCTCTCTCGTGTTCCTTAAATCCTCACATCACGATTAAAGAATATAAGCTAGGCAGGATAGAGAAAACTGAGGAAAACAGGAAATAAAAACACGAAAAAATAGGAGGCCGAAAAGTATTATCAAAGGTCAAGTATAGAAAACGAAAATGAGAGAAACAGAAGAAGGCATAACTAAAGGAAGAGATGTGGATAAGAGAAAACGAGTGGTATGAAACAAGTCTGGAAGGAGAGCATAAATTCTTGCTATCTTGGGAGGAAAAGAAAGAAGCGGGGGATTTTACGTGTTGAGAGAGAGAGAGAGAGAGAGAGAGAGAGAGAGAGAGAGAGAGAGAGAGAGAGAGAGAGAGAGAGAGAGAGAGAATTTGGCTTAGGTATGACAAATGCCTCCAAAATCGCAAAAATAGCTTCCAAGAAACAGTATATAAAACAAAATTAATTTAAAGAGAGAAAGAGAGAGAGAGAGAGAGAGAGAGAGAGAGAGAGAATAAAGCCATTTCCATTTCCATTTCCAGCCAAGCATATGTTCGGCCAAGATCAGAAAACTGCACATAACCTGGCAATGCTTCGTTTTCTGCTGGTAGTAGATGGAAAATTACCTGACTCCCTCTCCCTTCTTCCTCCTCATTTCCTGTGCTCTCTCTCTCTCTCTCTCTCTCTCTCTCTCTCTCTCTCTCTCTCTCTCTCTTTATTTTTCGATTTTGGTTACACCCGTTAGATTAAAATAGTAAGGTACGTACTTTATGGTTAACTAATATAATGTTCTTTCCTGCCGCAATAAAATCTGGAATTACCCATGCAGTAGCTGGAGTGACTGAATGTATAATTAAGCGCAGTGAAGTTGCAGAGTTCGACATTCCCTTGCAGTTGCACAGCTTGTCCTTCAACCTGGTCTCCTTGCAATCCCCTCCTAATAATGTTAGTCTTGGTCTCACGTACAGTAAATTCAGTAACATTTAGCACATAATCAGTTAACCTGAGTACAAATTTCATCCTTCGAGTTTAGCATTTTCCCCTTCCTGATCGTGTTATATCTTGATATTGTTTTTTTTAGGTTATTGCATCCCAATCAGCCTATTTAGTTTAGGAAAAATAGCAAAAAAATGAATATAGTAATAACGCCATCATTTGTACTACGTCAAAATACCTCTGTGAAGCATAATGTTTTGGTATAGATAGATATATAGCTAGATGGATAGGCAGGCAGATATATAGAAAGACAAATAGATAGGCAGACATAGATATAAATATAGATATTGCCTCTCTCAGCATGATACCATTCCCTGCTCTCCCTCCATCTCTTCCAATTAGCCTTTTCATTACTAAGCTAAGAATGCCACTCGCTCCTTCACCGACCCTCAGATTAGACCAACATTTTCTTGTGTTCTCAGATTAGCTCTCCCCTCTGGCACTTTGGGTGTAATTATTTGCATAGGTCTGGTTCAGTCTAAGTGCTGTTGTTTATTAGTATTGTTGCGATTACTTTTATTATTGTTATTATTCTTATCTTTTATTATTATTATTATCATCATTATCGTTATTATTATTATTATTATTATTATTATCATCTTCATTATTAGTATTATTGTGGTTATTGGCTCTCTTGTTTCCTTTTAATTGTTGTATTTTATCCCAGTGATTTCACCTCACACACACATACTCTTCTAGTCAATCTCTCATTCTCCAACGTGTCCACATGGCCAAATCGTCTAAGAGCATTTCTCACAACGTTTTCAGTCACATCCGCATCAACACAACATTCCTTTACTTCCTCATTTGCCTGTCTGTCCCACCACGTAGCTTCACACGCTCCTCTCAGATAAACTCATTTCCTGATTCCGTGCCAGGAAGTAAGATTCGTGCCAAACTACTGCTAAAGAAATGTAATACTGCAACAACATCTGGATGGGAGATGCAGAGTAGGAATAAGTGTCAAGAATATTGCGTATTTTGCATGCGGGAACGAGACGGCACAGTGCAGGGAAAGACATGAACGGAGAGAGAGAGAGAGAGAGAGAGAGAGAGAGAGAGAGAGAGAGAGAGAGAGAGAGAGAGAGAGAGAGATGGACTTACTGAATATGTTGGTAGATAATTAACTATTTTTTAACTCAGTAGAAAAAAGAGTATATACACCGTTATAAATATAGCCAAGAGTAAGAACACATTAACTCTAGTTTTCTACGTAGTCTCAAGTAGATATGAAATGTATTGTTTTTCGTACCAGAATTCCGGCGTCTGTTAATCTTATTGTCCCTCCCCATTGTTTTCCTGTTATATTATTTTTTCACCTTCTTACTCACGCAATTTTTTTTATTCTGTGATTCGATGCATGTTATATTCTTAGTGGACATATCAAATTCCTAAATTCCATTTTCTCTCACACGTGCTTGTCTCACACAGGCTTGAAATCTGTGTGTTAGCTTAGTTCTTTCAGTTCCATAATATTTTTTCCACTAATGAATGTGTTTTGTTTTTGGCTTCCCATATACATCTGCAGTACCTATCTTTCTATCTATATATCTGTTTATCTACCGTATCTATCTGTCTATCTATCTATCCTCTCACAGACTGCTCTCCTTTCAGATAGACTCACACGTTATCAGTTCTGCTATTTTTCTGACGCAGTATATTTTATCTTCATGTTTTCCTCCCGGGTTTCTTGTGAATGAATGTATTTTTTTCATAATACTTTCTCCGACACAAGTCCTTTTACACAGGCTTTTAACGTGAGGAATGTAATTTCCTCGTGCGATATAATTATTTCTTCTTCGTGTTTTCCTTATTTTACAGAGAAACCGTTTATTGCATCTAGTAATCTGAGTATTAAGTTTGCGTATATCGTTTTACTTTAAGATTGTATTGTCGTCAATGTTATTTGGAAGATGGAGTGAAATAACCCTTAGATTTTTATAGTTTGAGTAAGTGAAATGTGGCGAAGGAATACCGAAGATTTTATTTATCCCATTCACCGCCGTCATCGTCGTCATCATTCTGATCTTTACTAGAACAAATCTCCCTTCTAAGCTGGATAATAGTCGTCTGATTATAGCAAGAAAAGAGCGGAAAGGAAACTAAAAAGCCAAATGTCCCGCTATGTAATAGGGGCGAGCAAGATCTATAGAGAGAAAAAAGGAAACACAGACCTCATCCCCAGACGTAATCATCACAGTCCACACAAAGGCCTCTCTCATCGCCTCCTGCCATTACTCAGGGGAAAGAACAGGATAAAGGAGAGCAATTTTAGGAACGAGGTGAGAGGTGAAGAGGGAGGGTATATAAGAAATGGGGTCCTGCTAAGGGAAAGTCGCTTTGTAATTGGGAGGGATATCAGTGAAATAATTTTTGGCCTTGTAACTCCTTACAGGCTCAGGCCAGTAGTCAGAAGGATGGATGGGTACACGGAGGGAGAAACAGAGGGATGGATAGATAGATGAAAGAAAGATGAATAGATAGATAGATAAAAGACAAATAGATAAGATACAGACATAGACAGACAGACAGGTAAATAGATAGATAGATAGATAGATAGACAGAAAGATAGATAGATGGACTGACAGATAGGTAGCTAGGCACACAACAGTTAGACAGATTGACAGATAGACAGATAAATAGGTAGACAGACAGAGATATACAGAAATGTAGACAGACAGACAGATAGAGGCAATGGCTGCCCAGCCGTCCCTATGTTCATCAATATTTCATTCTCCAACTCGTGTTCTGTTTCCTCTGCTGGAGGGTATGGTCCCTCGGGATATAGTCAGCTGGTGTCTCTCTCCAGTCTCTCTGCCTCATTCTGTCTGCCACACGTCACTCTGTATACCCTGCCTCATCCTGTTCTCATCAATGATTCTTCACCTCCTACCCTATAGTCACTCTTATGGGGAGATGTAATAAGACTCAGTAAGGCAGTGTTTTAGTTTTGTTTAATGTCCATATGCTCCATTCTCCCTACCACACCTCACTACTCAATAGTGTACTTCCTGTCCTCATTATCATCTCCTTCACCTGCCCTGTATTCACTCTTAGAGGATTAGTGATATAGAATTCGGCAAAGTAGTGCTTAAGTTACGTTTAGTATCCACGATTCTACACTCTGTCTACTCTCCATCTTTATGTCAGGTACACCTTACTCTGTCTACCGCACTTCATTCTGTCTTCATCAATGTCCTTTTTTGCATATCTTGTCCCATATTTTTTCCTAAGGGTATTGTCTTATAAAATTTTATGCAGGAGTGTTTTAATTCGTCGACTTTTCTTTGTAGTCGACCTTATCTGTCGACTCTGCACTAATCTTCCTACTGTTCCACATCTTCATTAATAGTTCACCTTACATTCTATCTCACCTGTCTGTTCAGCTGTCCTCTCTTCATCTGTATTTAGCTCTTTATTCTCTCTCTTTTGCCTCTTCTGTCTCCTCTGCTCTATTCCGTCAACTCCACCTCGTCCTTTCCTCATCAATATTTCCTTCTACATCTCGCCTCTCGTTTCCCCGCCCACGGGTATAGGCTAGTGGAGATATGGTAGGTTGGTTTTTTCGGCTTGGTCTTTTAAGTATACCCCCTGGTGCTGGTTTGAATTTGTATCACCAGCCCCCACTTCCACCACCACCACCGCCGCCGCCACCACCACCACCACAATCATCATCATCCTCGTCCTCATCCTCATCATCCTCATCATCATATTACTCCCTAAGCATAGAGATGTTTCCATATGGCTTGCTCATTAGTACTTTTATTGGTCTACATATCACATTATTATATGAGTTTTCATTACTCTTAGACCATAATTCTCTCCGCGTTTTAAGCCAGTGCTCTTTCTCCCATTCCGAACTTCATGTACAACTTTCCTCGACGTGACTCGTACTCTTACCAAACTTTATCATCTGAGAAAAGTTCATGGTCTTCATCTGAACTTTGGAGATGGAAAATATACTCTGATTACTCCCGGAATGTGTCTCCTGCAAAAAATCTCGTGACCAAATAGTGTCTTTTAAGGTAGTAGTTGATGTATTTGCAACCGTAGGCTCACCTGAACATGAACCCGGTGCATTGCAGGCTGAAGTTGCCCTCCTCCTGCAATTCACCATCTTCGTTTCGGTGAATAGGGTGCAGCTCAGGGACGTTTGTATAACCAGGCAGCTCCACCGCCAAGATAATTCGGTGTCATCACGTGAATGCGCCCCTCTCCAGGGTAAATTAGAAATATCTCCGTTTGATGCCTAACTCAGGACACGCCGTATAGCATTAAAATGTTCTTTATAATAACAAAAACTGTTGAACAAATAATGGCAACTGTGACTCCCCTTCTCCCATTAAATTATTGTTAAATATATATTAGAAATACATATATGGTATTGTGAAACTTGTAAAGATTTTTCTCATGCACCCTAGTCTTATTAATGAACGGTCATTCAGGAAGGTTGTATTGTTTTAATAGCCCCAGGCTTCTGTGATTCACTCTCAGCTGAATAAAATCGTCTGGCGTGAATATATTACTAGACTTCTAACTATACAAAAGTCAGTGGTACCAGTATTAACACCAGGTTCCTATAGCTCACTCTTGGCTGAGTGAATGGAGGTGTCACCTGGAGAGAGAGAGAGAGAGAGAGAGAGAGAGAGAGAGAGAGAGAGAGAGAGAGAGAGAGAGGTGTAATGCAGTGTTATATAATTTTGGAAATAGTATGTTGAGACAGGCAGACAGAAACGACAAAGACAGAAAGAGACGGTGATATACAAAACCCGATACTTCGTGGCAGAAATTTCCAGGTGAAGTGTTAGTTATTCCCCTCCTTGCCTGGCCACTACACACAGCCAGGCAGGAGATAAAAATGAGGGGAGGGGAATGGAGTGTTGTCTGGGCCTTCCGTGTGAACAGTTTAGTCCCCCTCCTTCGTCCCTGCGCTTCACTGAACCACGAGACAGCTCACATAAGGGGAAAGCTTCAAGTCTCCAGTCCTTCGCTGTTGGTTCGTGGAAGGATGTAGTTTTCTGTTATGTTTGCTCAGTTTAAGCCGTAGTTTCTTCTATATGGTGCTACTTTGCTTGTTCATGTTAACTCCTTCTTTTGTTTCTCCTATAAATATACATTTGCCTTAGAGAGAGGAGTAGAACCGACGTGATAACTGTAAAAACGACTTGGGTAAACCCCCATTACAACGAAATTCTCGTATAGACGACCCTCACCCTCACAGAAAAGAGCATACGTCTCTCATCCTTCTCGCCATACGCATCCTATCCTTCTCTCCAAGGCGACACGAAGCACTGATCTGATTCGAGCTGCTTCGTTGTGTGAGGCTTTACTGATTAGAGGGGGGAACAGTATAGGTGGTTGTGCTAAAGACCATGGACGAATTACTTTTTCTTTTATCCCTTCAGTCAATCTAAGTCCAATATATGAGAGATAAAGGGAGTGGAAAGAGATAGATATATAATTTATAGTAGGAGGAAGAGAATGTATAATTGCCTTTAGCCTTGTCTTCGTTGAGTGTCTGATAGATTCACGTTTCATATAATCCATTACTCGTACATTTATATAATAGATTTTATTTTCCAAGATAGCCAGACATGAACATTGTATTTCATTTTCAAGACAGCCAGTCCACTCCACTTCCCCATATCCTTCTCTGTCCAATGTCCCCTCTTTCTCCCTCTCTCCCTCTTCCTCCTCGTCCTCCCTCTCTCCCTCCTCCTCCTCGACCTCTCTCTCTTCATCCATTCTCTTCTCTTCACGGCTTTCTCCCTACTCCTCTTCCTCCTTCTCTTAACTCTCTCTCTCTCTTCTTCCCCCCTTTTTCACTCTTCCTTCTCCTCTCCACCTACTCCCTCTTCCTCCCTCCTTCTCCACCTCTCCACCCACTCTCTTCATTCCTTACCCTTCCTCCTACGCCCGCTAAACCGACCCCGGACAAAGAAGATGTGATTTTATTCCCCAGTGGATCCTCACAATGGCTCCTTCTCGTGGTTTCAGCCGAGCCACTTCCCTCTCCTTACAAAGTCATTCCTCTCACATTCGCATACTTGAATAATACAGAGAGGTGTTCAGCTGAGACAGACTGGGAGGGACTGCTGAGCTGAGATGTGATACAGAGAGGTGCTCAGGTGTGACAGGTTGGGATGGATTACTGAGTTGAGATGTGGTTGCATGGAGGAGTTCTGGTGAGACACACTGGGGTGGATTTTTGTGCTAAGTCGAGATGTCGATATTGTACGGGAACAGAATTACCAACTCCTTTGACCCAATGGTGTGTGTGTGTGTGTGTGTGTGTGTGTGTGTGTGTGTGTGTGTGTGTGTGTGTGTGTGTGTGTTTTACTTTCTTCATCTGGTGCACCTGTATCCTTAAAGGTTCGATAATAGTGAATGAGTTATTAGGGATTCATTTCTCCTCGATGCAGAAGCCTCCCCAGTACTTAAGAATATCATGTAGGTGAAACGAAGATTCTACAACCTCATCAGATTTAAAGGATAAATTTGCTCCATCTTTAAGTAATGCTGAGAATGTTTGGTGGAGGCAGACTTTGATGCATGGTTTTGTACGTGTGGCAAATATTTGTTATACATTTATCGGTAGTCTCTCCCACTCCTCCTCATTCTCAATCCATTCCCCAACCCTATCCCCAAACCCCCCTCCACCAAAAATAGGTTAAGCATATTGTGGCACATTGGTTCAGTACTGTACCATGTCGATGTCGATAACTTAATCGGACAACAACAGTAGCTTTGAAAGGTGTAATTATGTAAGTGTCTACTATCAAAGTAACACATGAATTACATCAAAGGTAATGTGCAGAGGCGCCAAATAAGATTGGCCTCAAAAACTGATTAATTAATTATTAATAGACGGAATAATAAAATGCTTCCCCTGCCTTCTCATTTCCTGCTCCATATTTAAGACTTGGGTTCCGGAAAAAAATATCTTGCTACTTACCTGTAGTTGGACGTGCAGTAGGATGCTAAAACTACTAAATAATACTGGTGTCATTATTTTTTATTCATTAACATTATTGCCTCTTCAGTATAGTAACGTCTCGTATAGAATATTTTTCCTTCTGTTACTCTGTGCTGTTATATTTATGAGAGACCACTTGTAATGATGAGTCAGAAAGAGCACTTCATTTATAACAGTGTTGCAGTTATTTTGAGTTATAATTTCGAACAATGGCGAGAATGAAGTAAAGAAATTCTTAGAGTACTTGTGGATTGAATAATTTCTTCCTGTGATGAACTGAACGTTTCCATTATTATTATCATTATTATTATTTTTATTATTATTATTATTATTATTATTATTATTATTATTATAGCATTATTATTATTATATTATTATTATTATTATTGATATTATTATTATTATTATTATTATTATTATCTGGCGATCCGGCGAACAGTCAACCAAGGAGACAGAAAAAGTGTACACAGCCCCCGTCTACCTCCATAGATGACCTAAAAATGTTCCCCCCCCCCAAAAAAAAAAAAAAAAAATTATTGTAATGTATACGAGGCACAGTAAGATAATAAAAAGTTTTAACGCAGAAGATTGAGAGAGAGAGAGAGAGAGAGAGAGAGAGAGAGAGAGAGAGAGAGAGAGAGAGAGAGAGCGCAAATATGATCCTTACGTAGTTGAGAAATAAGGGTGAACTAACGGCTGATTAACCCGCCTCACCTGCATTCCTCACATGACCAGGAAATTGAACGTGGAGAAGCTAATCTGGTTGGGCTTGAGTGGATCATTAGTTGAAATACCATATAATTAAAGCTAAATGAAACCTATCAAAGGCTGTAAAAAAGTTGGGAATGCTCTCTCGCACTCCATGGCTGTTCTGAGTCAAAGTGAAATATTATCTGTCTTTATCATCACCTAATCTTCTTCATCGACATTTTTAGAACCAAGAGAGGGAAGCCTTCACTTGGTGACACTGATTTGAGAGGATGATTTAGTTGTCTGGTATTATACAAATGTCCATTTACTTCCTCCCTAGTCCCCGAAAGGAGGAGGATGGATTGCAGGAGGGAATGAAAAGTGCATTTTCAGCCTGCAGGCCACTGGGTTCACACCTGAGATAAACATATAGGTGCAATTACTACTACTGCTTCAAAAAATCTCAATTGTCAATCCACTCTGTATAAGTATATCAAGGATAGATACAAATAGATACAAATTCTTAATAAGGCTTCACCAGTCTTGAATTCCACAGTCAAATCGAAGCAGGTAATAGCTATGCTGCCAGTAAAACAGTAAAATATGTTGGTTGCATCAGAGTCTGGGCATAGACTAGACAGTCCCTTCCCTGACACCCACTGGTCCTTGTTTTCGCGATGTGCAGTGCTGTGACGTAATTACAACCAGGCTTTATTAATAACATCCCACAAGTACAGCGAAGCAGACAACCATTATATCTCTGAGTGGAAAATTTTAAACGCAAATACCTTTACGAGGGGATTCAGCATTCTGGTAAAATAATTAATTCAGGGATACCAGGAAGAGGGAGGCAGATGCATTCACAGTAAAAGATGAACATAGACTGTCTCCCGCCCATCAAACGTTTCCTATAAGTTGAACAAAATACAAGAACGTCATTATAGTAAAAATGTTGGCGACGTAATGTTTGTGTGATTACCTTGTAAGTCACGCTTGTATAGGCTTGAGATTGCACGTTACCCACAATATTCTACCTGAATGTGTGGGCTTGACGCCAGCACTTGTCCTTCTTCTGAAATTCCTCTCCTTACTTACCTCCATGTCAGTCACGAAGGTGTTATTGCCGGAGGAATGGCGCGAGGGGGATGTTATGCGGTGTACTGGATGGATCGTCTGATTTCAGTAACTGGCTTAAAATATTAGTTGAAAGTTGAATTGTGCAGAGAAATATTTAGTTTACCTATTTATCTATCTATCTGTCTATCTACCTATCCATCTATCTGTAGACAGACAGACCGATAGACAGGAGAAGGGGGAGGGAGAAAGAGATGATAAATCGATAAACACATGGAAAGTTAAACGCTAGATAGATATGTATTGTGAATAATTTACAAACATATTCCGGTAATTGATAAAGGATGTGCCTTGATTTTTAGTCTTTGTAATGTGCTTTAATTCTCCCCCAACAAGTCTTCTGTAAATAACTCCTCTATTCGCGTTCCTTCATGAAAAAACAAAAGAAAGAAAAGAAAAGAAAAAGAAGAGAAATAATCATTGGCATTTCCATTAATCAGGTCTTTGCTACTTAATCTTATTCCACCTCCTTTTAATTTCTCTCTCTCTCTCTCTCTCTCTCTCTCTCTCTCTCTCTCTCAGTTAATTTCCCACCACCCTTCCTCTTCCTCACCTTCCATTTCTCATTTATCTCGCTGTGTTCGTTTTCACTCTCCCTTTACTTCATCAAACAGTTTCTCTTCCCCCTTCCGTTCATCATGTCATTATCTGTTATTTCTTTATTCATTGCCCTGTCTCCCATGCACCTGATTTCTCCTGTATCCTCTTTACTCTTTCTCTTTTCTTATTTATTTCTCATCACTCATAATTATTCACATCCATCTTATCTGCTGATATATCCTCCTTACTTTTACTCTCTCTCTCTCTCTCTCTCTCTCTCTCTCTCTCTCTCTCATGTCGATAAATTTAACCCATCCACATCACCACCGCCCGCTGCGCACTCCAACAGTCACATTACTCACTCACTCTTCGCCCTATAATTTTGTCGACTGCAAGGTTTAGGGAACGGGTTATGTAAAAAGTTGGCAGCGTAAACATGGAGCCGACTGCTGACTGCATTAACACCTGGATGGACTGAGAGAGAGAGAGAGAGAGAGAGAGAGAGAGAGAGAGAGGGTGGGGGTTGTATCTTATGTCTGTTAGTTTATTCAGTGTTGACGTTCTGTGTGTGTGTGTGTGTGTGTGTGTGTGTGTGTGTGTGTGTGTGTGTGTGTGTGTGTGTGTGTGTGTGTGTGTGTGTGTGTGTGTGTGTAATAATAATCTAATATTTTTTTTCTTGTAAGTCTTCTCTCGTCTTGAAATTCAGTCCCCCCAAAAAAATCTGTCATATTCCTCTTTACCCCTAACGCTTTGCGCTGATGTCTCACACTGTCGTTCTTCCTCATTTTTTCACTGTGTCAGCGAATATAGCCTTTTCTTATTATTATTAATGCTCTTTGTAATATCATTCTAAACATACCAGATATATGCCCCTGCTTTCTTTTTCGTTTTTCTTTTTTTATCTTTATAGGATGCCCATACCTTACATTCGCCTCGTAATATAATTCTGAGCATTCCAAATTCATGCCTCTCGTGCCTTTGTCTGACCCATTTATAAACCAGACAAGCAAAGCGAAAAGGGTGGTGGTATTAGTTTTGCATGGTAGCACCCCAGCGCAATGGAGGAAGGTAAATATAGGGAAAAAGGTAATTGTGGCGAATGGTCTGTTTCCTGTTGATGTATCTGGGTGGAAATATTTTACCCCTTATCTGGTACAAAGGCCGGAGATGTAATTCGGGTGGAAATATTTTACTCTAATCCGTAAATGCGTTCTGAAATGATGTTTGGGGAAGTCTGGTACTGTATTTAATGTTCTTTCTGTTATAGTGTGCGTCATATGCGTGCGTAATGGCATGTGTTGACGCTAAATGATGTGTATGTTGGCCTTGCGTGCGTTCCTTCTTTTATAATATATATGTATATCAATAGATTTGTCCGATGGCTATAATGAGACACGATGTTAATCAGTGGAGTATCTCTGTGTGTTAAATTCATTGGCTATTAGTACCAGGGAGGAATGGGTATCAGGTTTTATTAGGCAGATCGACCCTCACTCCTGACTACACATGGCCTAGGTGAGGTTAAGGATCTTCATCTGGTTAGAGCAGACGGGCTGTAGTAAGGTAATGCTAAAAGGAATCGAGACGGCCATACCCTAAACAGTCACAAGTAGCCCCTGCCACTCTTCCCCTCTCTGACTCCACGGCCACCTCTGTCCTTACCTTGCCTTGGCCCGGTATGGATTAGAAGCCGGGTGAGAGGCGATACTGAGAGACAAATGCGGGAAGATACCGTGTTAGGCAGACCTGGGAATCCATAAGCACTGGATGTATGAGTCTCTCTGCGTTCTGCGGTTGGAGGAGAGGGCCGCGTAATCCGACAGAGTTTTCTTTCTTGTTTTTTTTTTGTGTGTTCCGTATCTCATTGCACTTCTCTCTCTCTCTCTCTCTCTCTCTCTCTCTCTCTCTCTCTCTCTCTCTCTCTCTCTCTCGTTATTCTTCTTAAATTCTGTGACCTCTTCTAGTTTCTCGTTTGGACTTTACAAAGAAACTTAATGTGTTTATTACGCTTTATTTAATGTGGCTTAGTCCGTAGAGAGGTGGCCTGCAGTCCTACCGGACCCAGGTTCAAATCCCCGCTGGGGCAGGGAACAGTTTAAGGATTCGAATTTCATAAAAGCAGGCTTTACTGATCTATCAGGAAACCCGCCGACATGTCATTGAAATACCCCCGCTAATACAATAAACCAGTCCTGTATGAGACAGCCCTAGCATGTATTCAATATGGACGGTGGGTGTTAGCGCCGAAGTGGTGACATGTAGAGGTGTATGATATATAGGAGGACTACTGGGCCTTAGGAACAGGCTGTGAAGCCTATGCCCAGAGTCGGACACAATAAAAAAAATACAGATGTGCTCATACGCTGCACTTTATCGCATTACTAAGTAGCTCGGTACACATGGGATAAGCAAATCTAGTGTAATCCTAGCAGTCCCATTTTCCTAACCTTACTGTGAGCATAACACTGGCTGTGGGAATGTCGTTCAAGCAGATTGTCCAAGTGAGGTATGTCTCGTGATGTATAGTGTGTAATTAGGTTGGGTGAGTGACCTGAGACATGGGATGTGTGTGTGTGTGTGTGTGTGTGTGTGTGTGTGTGTGTGTGTGTGTGTGTGTGTGAGAGAGAGAGAGAGAGAGAGAGAGAGAGAGAGTAGGAATGTGACAGATGGTGTAAGAGATGCCGAAACGAGCTTTGATGGCCATACGGTATCGTATAAAGGACCTTGATAAGAGAGAGACTTGTTCCGGGAAGCAACTCTTTGATTGCAGTTATCACAGAGAGGAATTTCTGTCCTGACTACAGGCTAGCGATTTTAGAAACTTACGGAAATCGGACAGAATTTACCTGTTAACTGATCCATTAATTAAAGCTTAAATACGCCCATTAACCCATTTATGACTGGGGAAATTCTTCAGAAATGACAAACGAGTCAATTAGGCCTAGGAAAGTATATATACCTAAAAGGATTAACTGACTATCATTTTCCTACATCAAAGTTTCGCTGGAGGAATACTGGTAATAAAGAAACACACACAAAGTGATAATTGACTTGGGAAAGTTAGGAAAGGTAACAAACGCTCATTACCAGCGTCATAGTCAACACAAGGATATAATTTCTCTGTGACGGTAGGAAGTATAGGATAATAATGGATGGAGTAGGTTTCTCTCTCTCTCTCTCTCTCTCTCTCTCTCTCTCAGCCCAGAACGCTCAGGTCTCAAGATAAACACAACCCCACGCCTGTCATTTAAAGGATACACTACACAAGCACACGAGTCATCATCAGTACAACCATTATTTAGTGGATTTTCAGCCGATGATTGTGTGGTTCGAGGGAGTAAATTAGTATTACCTCAGAAAAACAACACAAAATTATTATAATTATCTTTACATTATACATTCTGGTGACTTCTCTTGTGTTTTTTTTGATCTGTTTATTAATTTTCTTTATTTCTTTATTTATTTTTATTATTTTCTCTGGCAGTAAAGTTTCTGAGAACGATACACACACCTCACTGACTCACTCTGACCAAAATTAAATCGTTCATTTTATTTCATTTTTTTTATTTTTTAGCTAGGAAAGAACGCTAGAGTTATCCCTACCATGTGAGGGTTCAGGGTGGCGGTACTGACGCACACAGGATCATGCTCTCGTCGCATAAGGAAAATTCCAAACACCTTTTCCATACATACCGGATTATTTCTGGATGTGTCGTTTTAAATAATTATTTTTGTATTATTATTGGTACAATCAGTGCCTGTAATGTAAAGAAATAGATATGATACAGGAGACATAGTAAGGCTTAACATGTAGAATAAATCGTTAAAGAAGAGGTGTTAGTAAGCTTCCTCACCTTACGGGACACAGGCACTCAGTGACTCAACAGAATGAAATAGTCAGCTGATATTTGAATTTGAGTACGTAAGTTGCTTCGGCCATGACAGTGTTTGTATAATTTTCACATTAAACATATTATTTCTCCCAACATATTAGTATTTGTGTGTGTGTGTGTGTGTGTGTGTGTGTGTGTGTGTGTGTGTGTGTGTGTGTGTGTGTGTGTGTGTGTGTGAAGAGACGGGCTGTGAAGGTTATCTGAGCATTAGATAAAAACTTCCAGGCACGCAGGGCTGTTTTGTCGATCGCTTTGTAGTAGGATCTTCAAAAGTTTGGCAGTGGCCTGACATGGAGAGAGAGAGAGAGAGAGAGAGAGAGAGAGAGAGAGAGAGAGAGAGAGAGATTGGGGGGAAAGAGGAGACTAGTTGGTCCTTTATGAGAGAGTAGGCACACACACACACACACACACACACACACACACACACACACACACACACACACACACACACACACACACACACACACACACGCATGGGGAGGGATACAGGGAGGAAGACTTGTTCTGTGTGTGGGAGAATTAAGTGCTGAGACGGATAAACAGACAGAAAGTACTCAGAGAGAGAGAGAGAGAGAAAAGCAAGTTTGGCTCACATTTGGGAACGAGAGGTGGACGAGTTTTAGGCTGAAAGTTTTGGTACCCTGAACAACACAGATTTACCGAGTTGAAGCTGACCAGAGTAGAGTCTAACTAAGGGTACAGGGAGATCCAGGACTTTAAGGAGATTCTGGGTACATATGTGATACTCTTATTTTTATATATACAAGGCAGAAGGAACCAAAGGCCAAACAAGATTATTCCCTCCATGAGAAAACAAAAACAAGATAACAGAGAGCCATATTCAAGATTGATGTGTTATTTCTGTAAAAGCAGCCACACACGTGCATGTATACATACATACGTACATATATACGTGCATAAATACACACAAGCATTTCTCTCTCTCTCTCTCTCTCTCTCTCTCTCTCTCTCTCGCTTTTAATAATAGCGAAAAACAGCACTACCTTAATTTTTTCTTACCCTTGCCAGTACACCCACACACACATTTTTGTCCCCCCCCCCCATTCTCTACGTTTTGTAATAAAAGGGTTAATAATACTTTCCCTTTTAGTTTTCGTATAATATTTTCAAACAGGTGATGATGCTGTTTTGGTAGTTAATATGAAAGAAATATACGGAACTGGAAACACACTCTGACTCATGAAATTACGAAGTCTTCCATCCAGAGGACATGTTGAATCATAATGTAAACATCTTCTCTCTCTTTTTCATTACTTTAGAGTATATTTAAGTAATTTCTACTTGAGTTCAATTTTTTCTTTATTTATTGATTTTTGTCGTATAAAATTTCTCCTCTGGTCAGAGGCTTAATGTAAACTGAATAATATATTGTGCCGTCTAGAAAATTCAAATATATATATATATATATATATATATATATATATATATATATATATATATATAAGGAATTCATATTCTTCGGGTGGCTTTTGTAGTGAAGGCGACAGAAGCAGTATCCAAAAGATCTTCCAGTATTAATCTCTCTCTCTCTCTCTCTCTCTCTCTCTCTCTCTCTCTCTCTCAGCTAAGCAATTTAATCCATGTCAAAAAAAAAACGTAAAAGCAAATTAATAAAGCTTAGTGGAAGGAAATTGGGGTGTGGGAGTAAACATTGCTTTTCTGGGCTTAGGTGTTTATAGGAAAGGCAATATTCACACACACACACACACACACACACACACACACACACACACACACACACACACACACACTTTCCCTGTCTGTCCCTGTTTTGTCTGGATTTAATAATGGCTGGTGGAAGGTTGGCACTATGACGCCACCTTCACCCTGACTTTATTAACTCTGAGGACACTACCAAGTTCACGGTTGTTCTCTTGGCTTTGCACACACACACACACACACACACACACACACACACACACACACACACACACACACACACACACACACACACACACACACACACACACACACACATTCAAGGCAAAGTTGTATGACATATCAGACTCTGTGGAACTGAGGTTACAAAACTTAGCTCTGAAATGAAGTTTTTGTGTTTGAGGGAGGGGCGATAAACGAGTGTATTAAATTTAAGGAACCAACTATATTTTAGGGATTTAGTGACATGGTAATATTTTAGGCTAAGCAGGCGTGAGGTAGCAAACGTTAGCTCAGATGTGGACCGCTTCCATAGATGTCATCCCGTTATAAAGTTTAAAATCAAAGCCAACTCTATATTGTTCATTTTACCTTGCTAGACAAAGGCTAGCTATTTTTCAGAGGTTTACCGATAGTGAAGGAAGATTTTGGACTCGATGGGTTTATATATATCAATTACCAGATCGACTGCTTTCCTGGAACACAACGTAATATTCCTAAACCCTTTGGCAAAAATAAAAATCCACTGTTTTCTGTAACTTGCTCAACGTCGATGTTATCTGTGGGATTAGGGGGCAAAGCAACGTATTAGGCTTGGCAGGCGGAAGATTTAAAAGCTGGATCAGAAGTCAATTACTTTCCCAGCTATGGAGTTATTATAAAACTTGGCACCTGGAATAAAATCAGCACTTTTTTTTTTTTTTTTTTTTTTTTTACTCACTAGTGACATTTTTCTTAGGGTTTCATGTCACTGCAAGATTTTGGTTCAACAGATGTGAGAATATATAACCTGACCCCCCCAAAAAAAAACAATATAGACCTGGCAATTTTAGTCTTTCAGGCAAATCCGGAATCAGTCCTGTTCTCCTGACCTTACCTAAGAGTGACTTTAATTTCGGGATTTCGTGTTAATGTCAGATGTTGATTCGACAAACGTGGGAGTATATAACCTGCCTTAAAAGAGATTACTTTCCTGTTCTCTTACTCTCCTCAGCCCGCGACCTTGCCCAACAGCGACCATATTTCTGCGGTGCGATGCCAGTGTAATGTCTTAAACTTGGCAGACACGCGGAATCGTAAAAGCCAGCTCAGAAAAGAACAGTATTCCTGGATTTAAACCCAACTTTATCGAAACTTCTGTCCCTCTGTTCACATTGCTCTCCTGACCTAACCCAAGAGCGACAGTGGTTGGTGGTTTAGTGGCAGTGGAAGAATTTAGACACAAGCGAAATGAACTATAAAAGCAACCGCAGAAATGGCCTACGTTCCTAGATAAGAAAACGTCATTTATCTTACTGGTATATTTAAGGTTACGTTGAGTTCTTGATCCATCCCAGTAGCGAGAATGTTTGAAGAGATTTTGACAATGCGAGATATATAGAAAGCTAGTTCAGAAATGGATTATATTCCTTGATTTAAAAAAAAAATTAAATCCAGTTGGTATATTAAATTTTACTCTAAGTCTCTCATGTTGCCCGCCAGCGACTGTTTTTGAAGGCTTAGTGACAGTACATTTGAGTTTTATCTCGCTCCAGTAAAAACTCAATTCTGGGGCATAAGGTGTTTAACTTCTTTACTGCCATAACGTACCCTATTACATTATTTGTGTTACCTTCAAATAATTTTACTGACCATCGGGAAGACCACTAGTAAAGGAGACCAGTAATAAGGAAGGAATTGATTAAAGATGTATTTGACACCTACACTACAGAGATTATATCATGAATAAAATTATGTAGATACGGTAAGGTTAGATAAAAAAAAAAAAAAGTCATCGAGCTGAAGGGGCTAATGGCAACAGTCAGGTGTATCGTGAAGGTCCCCAGTTCCACCGAAATAACGTAAAATACAACAACAGTCACAAACGTCAGGAATTTGGTCACAGACGCAATCACAGAATAAAAATAGATGCTAAAACCTGGAATCAGACGCTCTAAATTCACGGGTCCAAGCTCGGCGCCTCGGTACGAAATTTGTTACTTCATGGAGTGCATACCTCGGTTTCTTAACCCTGTGAGTGTGGCCTGGTATCCATAGCTGAAGAAAATCGTCTAGAATCACAATTAATTTTTTACTTGTACCAGGGACGATTTTATTTAAGTAGGAGAGACGCTGGAGGAAATAGTCTTCACCAAAATCTTCACTAAAGTAGGTTATTCCCAGGTTAAATAAAATCGCCTGATCGTAACAAGAATAAAATAGGAAAATACGCCATTGGACTGAAGGGGTTAACTTATCATTCAGTTGAAGCAGAGTCTTTGTCTTTTTTTGCCTTTATCTAAATTAAGCAAAAGTGTGTGGAGGTGCCGTCAAAAAATAAATTAAGTAATTAATTAATAAAACCCCATTTTGTCCCATGCTGAGTCACTGAAGCTTAACTTTATTACTTTCTTTATTTATCTATGTACCACTGCTATCCGATATACTATAGCAGTAGCCGTCTGTGTGTGTGTGTGTGTGTGTGTGTGTGTGTATGTATGTGTGTGTGTGTGTGTGTGTGTGTGTGTATGTGTGTGTGTGTGTGTGTGTGTGTGTGTGTGTGTGTTTTGGGCAGCCGAAACTACCCATTCAAATCGCACCAAAATTGGCACAAAAATCGCAAAAAAATCGCTGATGTGAAAAAACTTGGTCCCATCAGGATTGAAAATCTTTTACTATATTTAATGAGCAATCAAATTTTGACCAAAAAACGCCACTCCCGGCCTGAGGGCCTGAAATTATGGTTGCATTCACCATAGAGTTTTTGATGGCTTTCTATCTAATATACAGTACTATAGCAGTAGCCGTGTGTGTGTGTGTGTGTGTGTGTGTGTTTTGGGCAGCCGAAACTACACATTTAAATCGCACCAAAATTGGCACAAGAATCGCAAAAAACTCGCTGATGTGAAAAAATTTGGTCCCATCACGATTGAAAAACTTTTATTGTATTTAATGTACGACCATATTTTGACCAAAAAACGCCGATCCCTGCGCCCAGTCGGTTGCCGTGGCCGAGTGGTTAATATATCTGACTTGCGTGGGGACAACTTGGGTTCCATTCCCGAAGCTGCAAATAACAAGATCAATTGGTTAACTGCAAAAAATCCAAGTGACAACGTTAGACTAGAACAGCATATAAACGGATCATGATGGGCCCTTCGATGTCGCCTTGACGGCCGATAGTGACAACGTTAGACTAGAACAGCACATAAACGTGACTCGGATTACCTGAAATGATCGCAACGCGCGCGCGAAGCTCGAGGAAAAGAGTGAGAAGCACGAGGAAACGTACAAAGCACGAGAAAGTGCGAGAGCCATCCTCAGGAGCAAGTGCGAGAGGGCCCGAAGGGCCCACGAGCGCTTATATGAGGACCAGAATCGTACCCTCTATATTTGTTACTGAATGCATGCTCAGTGTCCCGATATGAAGCAAAAATTTTCCAGGGGTAAATATCATGATTCCTTAGTGCTTTCCTTAGATTCTGAAACCCCAGCATGTACAGTACTTAAATCCGGAGCTGCAGTGGCTTGATTGGTAGCGTACTCATCTAATTTTTCATTTTCCCCGAGTCAAGGGTACGAGCCTAAGTTATGGTGAACATTTTAAGCTAATTTTAGTTATATGCCCTTTCATACACTTGCATGTTCGAAGCCCATAAGTTTACAGACGAGTTACATAGACTAAAGCGTACAGACATATCCATTACAGCACCTCAACTTTCACACTCCTCCCACAGACACCCATTTCTTATTCATACTTCGCCAGCATGGGAAGAGGTTATATGAGGCTGTCACTCTTTCTCTGAGAAGTTCTGATCTTATAGCTGACCAAATATAGACTCAGATAGATGGCAGATGCACTTAAAAACTTAGATTGGTACTTCAAGCGTATTAAAACTCTTGGGCTTTACTTATTCCGAGTAAAAAGAAAAGCGTCAGGCGTCAACTGGATAAAGACAAGTGAGAAGACATTGGCTGGATAATTTAACACCCAGGTATTGTACTTATAATCACTCAGCTGCATTAAATCGTCTGGAGTCAGCTGAGCACACACACACACACACACACACACACACACACACACACACACACACACACACACACACACACACACACACACAGATGCTTGGGCCAAATGTACCCTCTCCATACCCATCCACCCCCACACTCTCACAAGACACCTTCAAGTCCGCTGGAGGTCGCATAGTGGCCAACTTTGTTAACAGCCACACGCCCCGCAATTTATGCCCCTATAAACGCGAGCAGCTTTACAAAGTTTCCGAATACCGGCGGACGAAACTTGGTGCAGACACTAGAGTGGAGGAGGAAGGTTAGGAGGTCAGCTATAAAAAAGAAGTGCTTGTGAGAGACGCTTATTAAATGGCATAGTTACTGAAAAAGAAATGAAACTTCTCTTTTGTGGATATTAGAAAACAAGAATGTGTGGTAGTTGAGCTTGGGAAATAGTGAAAGGAACCATCAGCTTTCACTGAGTAGCATCGTGCCGTAAAGGATCCTCAGCTGTGTCATTATCTGTCACTATATTCCATAGTTTCCATGTATTCGTCATGGCGCAATTCCGTTATCACGCGCCATGTTCGGTACCAGGTATGGGCGATAACCATGGGATCACTGTATTTAGGATTTAGAATTTAAGCTTCAGCACAACATCTAAACTCTTTGGCTACAGTTTCTAGAAAGCTAATTGAAGGTTATAATGAGATTCATGGACGTTTAATTTGAATTGGTATTACAGGAAGATATTAGAATTCCTAAAAAATTCATTAAAAAAAAAAAAATCTTATGCGCTAGATTACGGGCTGTCAGTGTGCATATGAAGCAGAGGTAATGATAAAAAACTATTTCGAATAATTATCAGGATGTAAAAACCAATATCGATATTTTACCTCAGTGTTTCAGTCTTAGGCAAATGACCCTCACTGAAATTTTATGTATTCTAAATGGTCGTGGCTATTCAGTGACGCCAAAGAATATAGCCGTTTATCTCCCAAAAAGTGATGCCGTTTTGTGTATTAACGCTTGTGGGGGACAATTTATGGGGTGCGTTTATCAAGCCTGGTGTGAATTTACTACGTCGCATTTGATATCGTGTCCTAATCTCCAGAGGCAGAATTGACACATATATATTTTGTTTAGACTGATGAGTGTTGATTCCTTATTTTTTTATGGATGGTAGATTTCTCCTCCATACAATGATCTACGCATATTGTACGGAGTCTGTTTTATTTCCACTTTTAATTTATGAGGACTACATGTATAGTTGTGTGTGTGTGTGTGTGTGTGTGTGTGTGTGTGTGTGTGTGTGTGTGTGTGTGTGTGTGATAAATTTCTGCTGCATAATACTCTGCTTTCCATATGTTACCAATTTTGTCTTCTGGATAAATGAGCTGTGCATATACTCGTATATATTTGAAGCTGTATCGCCTGCTTCGTGGGGATTTATATGACAGTGATGGATTAAATCTTCCTCTTTCTTTTACTTTATTTCTAAGAGGTTTTATGTTTAACGCCTTCCAGCGGGTGACATATGACGCAAAACTAGCAACTTCCCAGGCGCTGATACAAAAACAGAAAAACCTTTTGCAATTTTCCTAAGAGGGTAAAGTTTGACCGCCAAGACGAAATGACGGGGACTCTCTCTCTCTCTCTCTCTCTCTCTCTCTCTCTCTCTCTCTCTGTCCAGTTTTCTTAACGTTTCTTAATTCTGGTTAATTATCTCTCCTACTTTTTTTTCGCTCTAATTCGGTCTTACTCACATCATCACTTTCCTTAAAAGAAGAAAATTTTACCTCTCCTTATAATTACCGGTAGCTCAATTTTATTTTTCAGACAATTTTGAGTTGCATTTTTATTTCTTATTTTTTTCCCTCTCGCTTTCGGAGCATCATGTTTGTATTTTTCCTTCCTTTCATATATTATTTTTCCGTTCTTCCTTTCCTCATTGCTTTCTAATGCTGTTTCTTTGGTTTTCACACCTCATTATTTTTCTATCTAATTGCTTCTTTCTCCTCTTTCCACCTTTTTTTAACCCTTCACTTATTTCTTCCTCGTTTTCTTCTCCTGTCTCAGCCTCTTTTCTCTCCCTTAATGAACTTTCCTCTTCCGTCTTCCTCTCCTTTTGCTCATTCTCTCTCTCTCTCTCTCTCTCTCTCTCTCTCTCTCTCTCTCTCTCTCTCTCTCTCTCTCTCTCTCTCTCTCTCTCCACTGGCTTCACCCCATTCTTTTTTTTTTTTGACTCCATTCTTCATTTCTTCATATTCCTCAGTTCTGTTCCCATTATTTTCGCACTCTGCATTCTCTTCTTTTACATCCTCTCTCTCTCTCTCTCTCTCTCTCTCTCTCCTTCCTGTTTTCTTCCCTCCCTCCTCCACATCTCACCCTGCGTCCTTCACATGCCATCCTTCCTTTAAGTCTCCTTCCTCTCCTTTCTTACTCCCCCTCCTCCTCCTCCTCCGTCTCCTTCCTTAACCCCCATTCTCCTTTCCTCTCTCCTTCCCCACTCTTCCTTCTCCTTACTCCTCCTCCTTCCTTTCTCCTCCTTCTCCGTCTCATTCCTTACTTCTCCTTCTACCTGTCCTTCTTCTTTCGTCTCTCTGTCTCCCCTTTCCTTCTTGCGCATTTTATATTTTTTCTTGATTTCCATTCAGTCACATGCTTTTCTTTACTTCCTCGTCCTTTATCCATCCTCCATTTAGAGCTTTAGTTCTCTCTCTCTCTCTCTCTCTCTCTCTCTCTCTCTCTCTCTCGCATGGTGATATTCTTTATTCAAAAAAATAAATTATTCTTCACATACTGTATTACCATGACATTGCCTTTTCACTTTGAGACGAAAACTTATATTAATTTTTGGTAGAGAGAATTAATTTATAATGCTGAAATCTTTCCAAAGTCATTAACACCTTCACCACTGTCTTATTGGTAGTAGTGGTAGTAGTAGTAGTAGTGGTAGCAGTAGTAGTAGAGTATGGCAACTTTCAATTTGCTTTAGAATGAAAAAAGAACAATTTTGTGAAGGAGTTACAGCTGACTGTTTCTAACCTCCATTTTTCTCACTGTTTCTCCATCTTTTCCTCGCCATTTCAGTGTCATCCACTTTTCTTCTCTACTTTTACAAACATCCACTTTCTCCACTTCACATCGGTCTCTTACCTCTTCACTTACATCATCATTTACTTTCAGCATCATCCACTTTTCCTCTCGACTTTCAGCCTCATCCACTTTTTCCACTTAGCATCGTTCACTTACCTCCTCAATTTCAATGTCATTTACCTTAAGCCTCATCCACTTTTCCTCTCCACTCTCCACTTCATCCAATTTTTTTCCAGGCCACTCTATCCACTTTTCTTTCCCCTCCTCCAGGCCCCTTAGCCGCCCTCTTTTCCCATCTTTCTCCTTCCAGTCCTCTCTAATCCTTCTTAATTGTCTCCTCTCTCTCTCTCTCTCTCTCTCTCTCTCTCTCTCTCTCTCTCTCTCTCTCTCTCTCTCTCTCTCTCTTTGCACATACCTACCCCACTCATATCCTCTCTGTCTTTTCATCCTGTCGATAGATAACATGTAATAGGCGTCCACAATGAAAGTGTGGAACGTGTTTCAGCGAGCGAGCGAGCAAGTCAGGCAGTGCTGAATATTGTCTCATGTGGCTCATCATCTTCCTCTGATTTCCTTGACCTGTAAATACTGAAAAGGACGTATTAGATTACACCAAAAATATTCCCTCACACTTTCAAAAACCAATACTCCTCTTGTATTAATTTTAGGTCTAGGGCCAAACAGAATGTATTATTTATTTTGAAATGGTAAAACGTGGTTGCTCTCAGCAATCGCCGGAAAATATTGCTGCGCTACTCACGCAGCTTTAGACCGTTCTTGCGCAGCCGGCTGTTACTCTTATCTGCCTTATAAAAAAATCGTTTCCTCAATTTACGTAAAAACTATTGGGAATTACGGTTTGTCTATGAATTGAAAATAATTGAATATTTTAATGCGAGTTCCAAATTGGTGTCTATCTTTCTTGTAACTTCAAAATTGGCTGAGATATCCAAAAAAGTTCGCTCCTGTACTACAGAGTATTCCTCCCGACCCCTGCCCCCATTTCTCGCTAATGCGATAAATCTTTCACTTGGATACCTATGTTGGGGATCCAAACTTTCATTAAATTTGGTATTCTCGCTCGCTCGTTTCGCTCGCTTTATTGAACAATAAATATTTATTTAATCTACTTATCATTAGTCTTTCTCCCATTGTCAGTAAGGTAAGGCGGGGTAGGCGTTTGACTAAGAATGTGTATGTCTTTCTCCTCTTTATATTTCACCCATTGGTATCTCTTTTTCCGCTTTCTTATTTCTCTCTCTCTCTCTCTCTCTCTCTCTCTCTCTCTCTCTCCTTTATTTGCCCTCCTCGTTTCCACTTCCCCCTCCTCGATCGTCTTCCCAATTTCGACTGCCAGGTCTTTTTTCTCTGTCTCCATCGCCCTCCTTCTCCCCCTCTTTCCTTCACTTCTTCCTTACCACCTTCTCTTTCACCTACTTAACTCTTTTCCTTTCCACCACTCATTCTTTATTTTCTTCTCTTTATACCACTCCTTTTTTTAACTTTCAATTGGTCACCCTTTCACTAACTCTCTCTCTCTCTCTCTCTCTCTCTCTCTCTCTCTCTCTTCTCCTATCTTCGCCTAAAAGATCCTACCTCGTATGTTTGCAGTCTTGTCTTAATATCTAACCTGTTACCTTAAAACTTTCATGTTGGTCTAATACAAAACATATAGATATAGTTTCGTTCCGTAATGATATTTAACTCATGCTGTTTCCAGATGTTTTGCTTATATTCTTGACTCGCGAAGAAGCTTGGATGTAATGTTTTGACTGACTTCGTGTGTGTGTGTGTGTGTGTGTGTGTGTGTGTGTGTGTATCAATATAATAAATGAAATGGTTTTGAACCTTTCCAAATCAAACCTGGTGGATGGGTTGAAGGTCAGTCATGGGGTTGGTCTATTGTTTTTCAGAGCGATAAGTCACATGATAAGGTCTCCATAAACATCTTTTATCCGATATAAACCAAACTTTACGGAAGGGTTCACGGAAATGCAAGGAAAAGGGGATTCGATTTTGAAAGCAGCCAGATGATGAAAGTCCCAGAGAAAGGTCGAAGGTCAGGGTCACGAGGCAAAGTCAAATAAAAGACGAGTAGTTTTGATCTGATTTGGATTAAACTTGGTGGAAGAATTAAGCGTCAAGCAAGAATAAAGCAACTTGATTTTGAGAGCAGTCCGTCTAAGGTTAAGATCAAGGGTAAGGTCAAATATTCAGCCTTTAGACCAGGTTGAGGCCAGTATTGGTGAGAGACGCCTTGGGATGAGGGCAGGTGTAGGCTTTGTTATCATCCTGCAATACTGCCACGTGTATACCGAGTCTGGGAATATGTGTGGGGTTGTGGGGTGTTCAGTCTCTCTCTCTCTCTCTCTCTCTCTCTCACCAAATCCCCTGAATCCAATATGGCCGGCACGGTAGGCTCACACTATAATTATAAGCTCGTTAATATTGAGTGTCTTTGAGGGAGATAAGCATTTTTCATCAGGTGGTTTCCCTTCATTTCCATACGCATCAATTTCTAAGTCCTCTCTCTCTCTCTCTCTCTCTCTCTCTCTCTCTCTCTCTCTCTCTCTCTCTTTCCTTCCTCTTTATTTATTCTTTATTTGCTTCCATCTTTACTGACACGAAACCCATAATTTTCCTTGGTGCTAAGGTTTAATGAAACAGAAATCAGAAAATATCCTTGCCTACGAATGGCTTATTTTTCCCCTATTTTTTTTTTCCCCAGTTTTCCAAAAGTTTTAATACCATTATGTAAATTTCAGTACCTTCTGTTTACTATAAAAAGAGGGGAAGAAAGTTAAGAAAGTTAAGATCCACGCTTATCGAATTCACTGGCGTCGTTAAGGTAACCAGCCATTGTGTTTCTAAGTCCTATCCTTCCCTTAGACTACACCTCGCAACCGACAAGTTTACATCCAGGTCCTTAATTTTAACGCTAGGTGAATAAGAATAATTTCACAACAAAGTTTCAGTCACTAATGTTCAAACTTAATTTAAAAAAAAGATTAAAAGCCTGATAAAAAGAATAAAGTTTAGTTTACATCTTTTTTTAGACTTTTATCATTGTGGGATTTTTGCTTTACATTTGTTGTAACGTTAGTGTGACGTTGATCATATTAATGTTTAAACGTGATTCATTTCCCATACTGCCCTCATATATCTAACAACGATGACAGTATTATACGAACCCTTAAATGAGATGACGTGATTTTTCGTTAATGAATTCCAGAGATTAAAATCAGTGTACAGAAAGAATATCCATTAATCCCTTCCCTGCACCAAGTCCTGCCTGAGTTAAATAAGCTCATCTGACTGAGGAGGTAATGGAAAATATAAATCGCCGTTTTAGTGAGATGGAGAATATTCAGAGGTAATATTCCCCCGGCCGCCTCGTCAAGGGTAATGTTAGTCAGTAATACACAACAACATTTGCTATTTCCGGAGCTGCATTTACGATCCATCAGTGCTATTGGGTATGTCAGCAACGTAACGCCATAATATTTCCTCTCTCGCATGTGTTTATCTTGTTGTATTATTAATGTGCGTTTGGGCGTTCAGGATTTGTGAGAAAATGTTTACTTGCTGTTGATGTAGGTCGTGTTTAGTGATGATTTTAATAATGTAGGAGAGAGAGAGAGAGAGAGAGAGAGGGAGAGAGAGAGAGGTGTTTATGATCAGAGGGAGAGGAAAGAGGATCATCTTATGGGGCTGAAAGAGATTGCCCCAAAAAAGAAGCCGGGAGAGAGAGAGAGAGAGAGAGAGAGAGAGAGAGAGAGAGAGAGAGAGAGAGAGAGAATAAATGCTTACCTTTGAGACCACAGTTAATTAGAGCAAATATTAAATCGAGAAAATTATACATGAGCATGGAAAAGAAATCTTGGAGAAATTCGCAGGAAAAAACGTAAAAGAACAGAGAAATTGAATATGGATGAGAGAGGAATACCAAAGAAACGGAACAAACAAGCCAGGAAATGAGAGAGAGAGAGAGAGAGAGAGAGAGTAAAAGGAGATAAAGTGAAAGAAATTTCGTTGCAAATCCGAGGAAAGTATACCAATCAATTTTTTTTTTCAACTTCTTCCCCCCCCCCTCATCTCCCCCGACATCCCTTCACATCTTCTCCCCATCTCTCCAATATCTCCCACATCAGCTCCACATATCGTTTCTTCATCTTTTTTCCCCGCCCACATTTCCCACCTGCACTCTCTCCCCCATAATTTACCCTCTCGCGTATCCCCCGTACGTCTCACCTGTCTTCTCTCGTCATTTCATCTCCTCATCTCTCCCCACATCACCCTTCCCACATCTTCCCCTTACATTTTCTCCCACATCTCTTCCCGGTACCTCCCTCACATCTCTCCGTGACCCTCCTTCACATCTCTCCCACATCCCCCTCCACATCCCCTCCCCAATTCTCCCCATTCATTTCCCTCCTCCAACATCTCCCCGATCCCATCTCCCCTACGCACCCCAGCAAAGAAATCACGACCCGGCTTCTTATTTAAACGAGGAGACCAAATCTGCATAGGAGTTAAAGAGATTCAGTGGACCAGGGGATGCATCCCTAGTTTGAGGAATTGTTTAGTTAAAAAAAAAGAGAGAAAATGCTGCCTCTGTACTTAACCTCCAGTGTAAGAAATCATTGTTGATTCTTATCAGTTTAAGAATTACTAAAGATTATTGTTACCATATATCAGACATCACTATAGGTGTTTATCAGTGGAATGTAAGATGAAATGGTTTAATATTCAGCGTTAATTATCATTGAACATTATGTTTACTCTTATAAGAAACATAGACATCTTGCCAGTATATATATATATATATATATATATATATATGAAGTGAGTCTTGAAAGACCTTCCACCTCTAAAGTAAGCAATAAATTTGCAAGACCAATGAGAAGAGACGTTGTGCCATTCTTATGCACCATCACGGTATAATATCTTCCTAGTACTTTAGCATTTTAGGAAACTTTCTCAGATTCACTTTGAGTCCGTTCACATTCTGCCTTTTTTAGGGGCACTCCCTTCTCCTTTGGTGGATTATGCAGGGAGGAAAAGAGCGGCTGATGTGTCCTCTGCCCCGGTGAGGAAAAAAAATCTGAAAAAGGAATACATGGAAAAAAGAATCCACCTCGAAATCAAATGTAATAGAAGTTTAGCTTCTAGGATACAGTGAAGCTTCAAAAATTAAGAAACAAACAGGCTGACGAAGGTTTTAACGGGGAAAAAGTCCTGGATTTCTAGAAAGAAATTACGGCCAAAACTTAGCTGATAATTACAGTAAGTCTGTAATCTGCATGCCACAAACGAAACACAAGACATATGGGTAAGTGAAAAAACAAAAAACGCTACGACTAAAAGCAGTTAAGCCGACAGACATAACAGTTGCATAATTACTGCGCCATAATACACGAATGAATTTAAACAGAGAAAATGCTGAGAGAGAGAGAGAGAGAGAGAGAGAGAGAGAGAGAGAGAGAGTTCAACGGATTATTGAAAACTTACAGGCAGGCTGACAGACAAATCTATTGCCTAGTTTTTGCTGCACATTACAAAAGCCGGATTAAATTTAAAACATAATCCTGCAAAAGAGAATACGGAGAATAATGATGTGGCAAAGGACTGTAGAAAATTTTGCATACAAACAGAATATGATGTAACATAATCACTGTTGCACAACACACGAGCTTGATTAAACTGAAGAAAAAAAACAGCAAGGAAAAACTAGAAAGGCACGTTGAGGAAACATATGACACAGAGTAACACATGACACAGAAAAGCACATGACACAGAGCATCATATGACACACAGCAGCTTATGATACACAGCAAACACGTACGCCATCACAAATCACCTTAACGCCTAATTCCGTTCTGGGCGAATTTGCAGCTGTTGTTGCGGGAGTGCAGTAACGCGCCATCAGACTTCACCGTAAACTGAACTCTGGAATTTAGTTAGTGGTGCGGTCAGTTAGTCACGCCGGAGGGACGGGGGATAGGAAGCAGGATGCAGCCGTCACCATTAATCATGAAGTTATTGTGTGGTGGCATCAGGAGCTCCTCGCTGTGATTTACCTCAGTTATCCCTTCACTCCTTTCTCTAACTGGAAAACGAGGTGTTGTTTGTGATTCTTGTTTCTTCGATGCTTTTTTTGTTTTTGTTTAACTTTTTCGTAGATAGAGGGACAAAGTTGCCGCTGTCATCATTAATCATAGTTATTGTGTGCAGGCATCAAGAGGGTCGCACTGTGATTTCGCTCAGTTATCCCATCACCACCTTCTCAAATGGAACACGAGACGCTGTGTGTGATTCTTGCTTCCTCCATACTTTTTTTTTCTTTTGTTATCTTGGACAGAGGAGCAAGAGATAACAGGTAGTGTGCAGCCGTCGCCATAAATCATAAGTTATTGCTTTCTGGCATCAAGGGCGACGTGGTGTAATTTACTTCAACTATCCATTCCGTGCATGGAATGAGGTGCGACTGTGTGATTCTTGCTGCCTCCGGACGAATGGATGAGCTCTGGAGAAGGAAGTGGACATTACAGTTTCATACCACTGTCAGAGGCTGCATAGAAATATAGATATAATTTCCTTATTATTAATTTAGTGCGGTAATGTTTCCTCACCACGACACTAATATGATTTTGTAATCGAGAAATAACCAGTAACCTACAAATGGAATAAAGTAGTGTTCTCTTATTATGAGAATTTGCATCATTTAGGACAAAATATGCGCGTTTTCATTGAGCACTAAATTTGTCGAAGATGGATGGGAGTACGTTTTGAAAGAGTAATCTTCGAGAGACAGACAAACAGACAGAGAGTATGCGTATTAGTGACTGTGAAAGTGGGCAAGAAATACTGCAAGCCAAAAACAACAGCATCTAGGTCCCTAAAGACGAGGGGATTGTGTTTTCAGCGAGGAAATTTCTGTCTTGTCTGACACAGAAAGCACCAAAATACTCAGAAGCCAAAATTAATAGCTGTCTGGGCCATAAGGAAGACAGGATTACGTCTTGAGAGTCTCCAAAGCCAGACACTGGGGTACACAGGGCGACAGGATTAGAAGGAGAGAAAAATACATATCGTGAACAGAAACATAGGGACCTGGATTGACGAAGTGATGGTTGCATTTAAGGTTCTTTGGGAGGTTTGTTGTACTTTTTCTTTGCTAAATCGCACTTTTCGCCACTGACAAAGCACCATGAGTATATAAGCATAATAATAGTAATAATAATAATAATAATAATAATAATAGTAGTAGTAGTAGTTTCGTTTTTTTGTTTTTTAGTGATAGTAGTAGAAGTAGCATAGTAGTAGTGGCAATAATAGTAGTAGTAGTAAATAGCTATCAGATCAAGATACTGAGTACACTCATGCGTTCAAACTCAAGGGTAAACAGGCTTTGGGTAGGATGGTATGCAGTCCTGCTGGCAGTGCTGGGCTAATGAGTGGCGGGCCTGTGTGGTGATAAACCCAGCCGCTGCCCTTGTCCGTGGGTTTATGTTCTTGAGAGAGAGAGAGAGAGAGAGAGCGGGGGGTCGTAGGATGTGTGTGTGTGTGTGTGTGTGTGTGTGTGTGTGTGTGTGTGTGTGTGTGTGTGTGTGTGTGATTGGTTTCTTTTATCTGACGGGACTGGGCCATTCTCACAACTTGAATACTGACTCGTGGTTTTAAGGAGATTCGTTGACTCTTGTGAAGTAGGAATGAGACTCCTTGGTTACTAGTCAAATCTATCCTCCAGTCTGACTGCACCAGGCATTGAGTTGAGTAGAAAATGGAGTTACAGGTGTTTGTCAGGTGAAAACAATCCAACTATAGATGGGAGAAAGAAAGAGATATATTTTGGGTTCTGACTATTTGTATATAAAAAAAAAATGCAAATGGTAAAACTATCAGGTTCTCCACATTTAACTATTTCATGGACAGAGAGGGAAATGAATAATGGATAGGATGAAGAATCGGTCACTTGAGGAAGGCGGTGGCCGAATGAATAGAGCCATGGAATGTGAATTGTGAGGCCTTGGGTTTTTATATCGGTCGTTGTGAGAAATAATTACACGATTTGATGTGTGTATGACGATCTTAGCCTTTTTTTTATTTATTTACTTACTTTCAGACCCCTATAGACACCTCTTAAATATTTCCGGTTGAAATAATATCTAAATGCGGTATCAATAACACAACAGAAAGAGAGTAACAAAGTGGTGACATCTGAAGGTTAATGAGGGCTTTCTCTGTGTTACTGAGCAGTAGATGAAATACACGATCTCGGAAAAGGGCATCCTAGTTAAACCTTATGACCAGCTACATAAAAATAAGTGACGCAATTAATGGCATCAAGTTACGGTGTATGATGTTTCTTTATACACAGATAATTACTAGTGGGATGGCACGGTAGTAAGCCTGAATTTTATTATTATTATTATTATTATTATTATTGAGGGGGCCATTGTGATATATGCCTGAGATACTCTTTTTAATAATGGTTCTCTGTATTTTAAAAGTCTAATGAACACTGTGGTAAGATAAGCAAATATTAAACAGGGGTGGAAATGAGAAAGCGAGACACGAGAGAATGGCTGCGAAAAAGGGAGAACAGACAACAACAAACGAAAACAGCAGATGAAAAGAGAAAGGGGGAGCGCAATATATCATAGTGTGTCAAGAGTTTCTGCCAGGATTAAACTCACTCTCTCTCTCTCTCTCTCTCTCTCTCTCTCTCTCTCTCTCTCTCTCTCTCTCACTGTGTGTGTATGTGTGTGTCTGTGTGTGTGTGTGTGTCTGTGTAAGAAGCTAAATGTGTGGAATATCATTTCTAATTTCTGTCACCTAGTTCAGCAATAAGTTAGATATAGTAATAACTTGCATTCTTTTTTATCCTCTATATATATTTTACAGCCATTTATTTAGCGTACGTTTATTGATTCATTCTCTACTGGAAAATTTACAGATACATTACATGAACCTTAATATTTTTTTTAGCATTGGCTTTTGCTGGAAATTTGTCCAAATAAATAAATGAGGGGAAATACTGGAGTTCAAAAAGGACTGTTGATAAATGACCGGGATTTAGATGACTCCTCCTGGTCCTCCTCCTCCCTCTTCCTCTTCTTCCTCCTCCTCCTCCCCCTTCCTCTTCTCCCCACTCCTCCTCCATTTTCTGAGTGATTTATGGTGTTCGTTTATTATACTTCCTTCCAGCTGGAGTGGGTTTGACACCATATGACAGGTGGCTTAAGCACAGGCGTTAATATTTCCATGCAGAATACGAATACTTTATAGAAAGTATATTCAAAGATATTCTTTATGCGAAAACAGGAATATATCCAAAGTTACTATTTGAAAGACACAATAGAAACTGAACAGGGCATGAGATTTAATTGGCCATGTCAAATATATCAGCAGACTGAGAGAGGAAAAAAAAGCTGAAAGAATGATAATGGTAGGAACTGAACCAAATAGCAATTAAAATTAAACAATATTCCCTTTAGAGAGATATTATTTCATTATTATTCTTGAAACTGTTCTTTTATTCATCTTATGTCATTCTTTTCGATCTAGAGTGGTCAAGTGTATATTTAATGGTTATCTTTGCCCTACTTACTGCAGGTTAACCCATGTGTTAGCTGTTTGTTGCGTTAAAAGCTATTTCTCTTTTTTCTCCCTTCAGGTTAATCAAGAATATAATATGGCAGTTGAAAAAATGGAGGGTATTGTGTTCCTGGACCCCCCCTCCCCCCACCACCACCACCACCAATTCCCCACTCTGTTAAATGTTAATGTGATGTGAGGTGAGTACTTATTTTAGTAGCTGTGTAAACTAGGTGTGAGGTGCGTGGTAATTTTTGTAAGTATGTAAATATACACTATGCTAGGTGAGTACTGATTCCCGTTGAATGTCAACTAAATGATATAAGTACTAATTTTGGGAAGTGCGTAAGGACGATCTATATCTGAGGTAAGAGCTAATTTTCGTAGCCTTGTGAAGATAACTATTGCATGACAGAAAATCAATCCTAAACTACAATAAATAAATATAGAAGTCATAAATTTATCTTGCGAGGGAGGATTAGAAGATTAAATCCGTATTTCATCACAGTTAAAAGTGAGGGTATTTAATCATAAGTGGCAGTGGTGGATAGCCTAACAGATCATGCCTAAGCTGATGTTAATGTACGGGAAGTTTTCCCTAGGTTTAATAATATCTTAATAGACGTTAACCTAAAGAATGGTCGCAATCGATTTTTCAGTTATTTCACTTCTAGCGGCTTCCATTAACCATTAGAAAATTGTCTGTCGTTATCAGAGTTGAAATAAGCAGTAATCAATAGTAGAAGTTAGGTAATGAAAGAGTTAACTGACAACTCAATATCAGAATAAGAAGCAAAGGAGTTTTCTGTTTATCAGAGCAAAATATTAAAGAGTAAGGGATTATATTGTACCTCTAAATCAAAATAAGTAAGAAGGAGTAATTTATGCTTCAGCATTAAAGATAATTAGTAAAGAAGTAAAATATATCTCGGAACTTAAGTAAATGACGAAGAACTTGTTAATGCTTCAGAATCAAAATATACAAACAGACTGTCAGGATATGCAAACGTGGAAGGACAGACTGGCATGAGTGGAACCATTTATCATAGTGGTAGTGGTCTTCCAACCCTGGCATTTACCGACCTTGATTTCAACTCCTGCCTCTCCTTTGGGTCCTGGCTCTTGGCTGTGCTTCCTTGTTTTTCAGTTTTGTGTTTTGGTTCTGTGTCTGAGTGTAGATATGCCTTATTTATTTCCTGCTCTGGGTATTGCGTTCTGTTTTGGTTGTAATTCTAAGTGTTTTAAGAGATGTCTGTGATATCAGCTTTACTCAGCTTATCCCACTTTTTTTTTTTGTCAGTTTGGTTGTAAATTTGGCTGTGTTTATTTTTTGTAGTGATTTAGTTTCATGACTGTAATCTTGGGTGAATCTTTGAGTTATTTTTTATTGGTTTCTTTATCAATTGTAGGTTTCTTTATAATTCTGTTTTCGTATTGAGCTGGGCTGTGATCTCCTCTGCTGGTTGCAAGTTAGGTAACAATCCTTAGTTTTAGTCTAAAGTTTTGACTAGTTCTCTCCTCCGGGTTGAAAATAGCTGCATATCTAAGCTTGGTCTGCTACAGTTTTGGTTCCACGTCTCAGTTTTGGTCACTAGGTTGCTGAATGGCCTGAGGAGAACCATTTGTCAGAGTGAATGTGATGTTTCAACCCTGGTATTTGTGTGAGTGGCTGCCTGCATTCGCTCCCTGGCTCTCATTTGCCTTTCATGTCTGTGTTGCCATTCCTATATAGGTGTAATTTCTGTTTTGGTTTCCTCTCTCTCTCTCTCTCTCTCTCTCTCCGACTTGTAATTCTGAGGTTTGGGTTTTTAGGTCATGATTATGGTTCACGTTTTTGTTTTAGGTTATAGGTCCCTTTTATCTTTTTTTGGGGGAGGGGGGAGATTGGGGCATGGGAGGGATTTATTAATTTTTGCTCCAAAGATCCCTGTTTTTTTTTTTATTTATTTAACCATTCCTTATTCTTCTCTTCTAGCCTTTCGTGCATAACCTGGACCATTTATCACAGCGGCAGTAATCTTCCAACCCTGAAATTTGTCACTCCACCTCCCTTGACTTCCCTGATTGGCACTTCTTGAGATTTGGGTCTGGTTCTCATGCAGTCTTAGAAAATTAGTTGTACTCTTCATATTTAGCTATTATATTTAGTCGTCAGTCATAAATAGTTGTTAGTGTGCCGGGAACGGGGGGCAGGAGTCGACTGAGATACCTAGCACCCTCCTCCACATTTCTCCAATGGGAAGGCATTTGTTTTGTCATCTGTTTACCATTAATTTCTTTCTCATTCTCTATCAATGGTTCTTTCCTCGGTTGGTTCTTTTCTGTTTAATACTAGAATGCTTTAAATTAATCTAAATACTATTATAATACATCCCAAGCACCTGTCTCTGAAAAATAATGACAGCTAAAATTCAGGCCCCTCCCATTTAAAAAATCCTAACTGCGCCCCTGCTTTGATTTATGAACGGGATGTGGAGTTCAGAACACACACACACACACACACACACACACACACACACACACACACACACACACACACACACACACACACACACACACACACACACACACACACAAGGTGACGCAAGAAATGTGTGATAAGCTTCAAAAGACAATTCTTTGGCTAATATGGAGCAATAAAGGCAAACAAAGGTTACAGACTCATGGGTCAGTTCTTCATGCGTTATGGCAAACTAGAATTAATTATGGCAAAATAGTTCCCTTATAATTCTCACATGAGGTCTCCAGTAATTTTGCCTTCATACCGGGTGAGATTCGGGCCCACATTGATATAGAATCTCTGTCTGTCTGTCTGTCTGTCTCTCTCTCTCTCTCTCTCTCTCTCTCTCTCTCTCTCTCTCTCACGTGGGATGAGTTGCTTGCCATAAATCCTGTCTGCCAAGGTACTCATCTGGAAATGGAGCCACGCAGGGTAATGGTGGTTAATGCTATACCTTTAGAGCCCGCCGCAAATTGGTGCTTAATGATAGAGTCTCTTTCTTACCCTGTGTGTGCCCCGGAAACCGCATGGGATGTTTAGGGTTTTGTTATAAGGTTTGGGTCTGTTAACTCTCTTTGACTCTTTTATTCTCTTTATGTGTCGTTCTGGAGAGGGGTACCTTCGCGTGGTGGCAATGATATAGTTGGGAGATTGTACTGCCTGGCTTTGCAGTTGCCCTCAGTTTCCTCCCTATCCCATGAAGGAGGGATGGTGTACTGCAGGAGGGCACGGCGTCAGCCTGCAGTCCACCGGGTTCACATTTCAGATGAACATGTGGCCACAACTACTACTATTATTGCTTCTCATGTGAATAAAATCATCTTGCTTTACCTGTTAACGAGAACCAGAGTTGTCCCGACCACGTGAGGGTTAACAGTGACAATATTAACTACCTGGCTCCTGTGACTCAACAAAATGAAATCGTGTGGAGTATCTCGACCAAATCACTCAAGCTAGAATCGTTTTTATCATAGCAGGTGTAATTACAGAATCTCTCTCTTAGGCCAAGTTAGAGTAAAATGAGTACAGACAGTGGATCCGCCCGGCTATATCGGTACCACCAAACGAAGGCGACCCTCTCCAGCAGCGCTCAAGGGACAAAGGACAATATAGCGTGTAATGACTGTGCCTCGCTGCTATTTTTCAGCCTGGGAATAATGGGGGAGATTAGGCCCGTACTAGCTAATGGAGAAGTGAGGTATGCCATTAAAGGTGTGCTGAGAGAGAGAGAGAGAGAGAGAGTGTGTGTGTGTGTGTGTGTGTGTGTGTGTGTGTGTGTGTGTGTGTGTGTGTGCTTCTTTGTTAATGTATGTGTGGATCTGAATGCCAGTGCTTGTGTTTAATGTATGCGCTGTTTCCCTTTTATCCTTTCAGGTAATATTTTATTCTTCAAAGGATCGACAATAATGAGCCTCTATCGTGTATCTCTCCCTGAATCTCGCCAAAAACCTGCCTGCTGTATTCTGCTGTAATTCACGTCTCATTTTGCTCTCTATGGTAGGTTCCCCTTTTTCATTAGCATCTCCACTTTGACTGCCTCCTCCCCTCCCACTCCCAGGCCTCTCATTTCACAGAACCAGATGCGGTAATTTTACTGCCCAGGCTTTGTGTGATTGCAACAGGGAAAGCAAGAGATGATGATAATGATGGTGATTAAAATGAGGGTTGTGGTAATGACAATGATTATGTGTGCTGCCTACATTTAACTGTCCAAAATATATCACAGGTAGAAAAAAAAAATTAGAGATAGGCCAGTTTTTTCTTGCAGCCCAGAGAACCATTTACTACGCTGGGTGGCAACCATATAACCAAATGGACGCCTGGTGATTTAGTGGATTAAGGTCTACTCAAACCATACGACGTAGCCTTGAAGTGCGTTAATCCGAGCAGCGAATCGTCATTATCCTTTTTACCTGTCAGGACAGGCTTTAGTGTTCCTAATGCGGCCATAAACGACTCCATGATAGACAGAGAAAAGGTTAATAAATTCGATATTTACTACTACTACTGTCTGTAATAGAAAGATACTGGATTTTTTTCTTTTTTTTTAGTGTATCGAACTCGGGACAACAAATATGATCGTTTCCAACAGCCCTGAAATGCCACCATGCTAACAGAAACGCATGCTCTCTCTCTCTCTCTCTCTCTCTCTCTCTCTCTCTCTCTCTCTCTCTCTCTCTCTCTCTCTCTCTCTCATTAGCCTGTCGATAATATAATTTCGGTCTGGCAGTGTCGTATTAGTGGCTTTTTTTTCCCCTCATGTGTCGAAGGGACAGTGGATAATCAAATTCAGTTGTGCTGTTTGGTATTTCACCATATTTCCTCTAACTTGGAGAAAATTTTCGTCTTTCTCATTATGTCACTTAGCTCAGTGGCAGAAAAATACAACACTTTGGTACTGTGTCAGTTTTACCGCACTTCTTCGTGACAAAAATCATATTCTGGTGTTAATTAAAAAATGACAGGGATGATGGGCTATGACCTTCTGATCACCTGATTAAATTTTGGGCCACATTTGCCCAAGGCCCAGGTTGTACACTCAAAAAAAAAAAAAAAAAAAAAAAAAAAAAAAAAAAAAAATCATAACTCCTTACAAATTCGTCATATCGACATGAAACCAAAACATAAAAGTGCAGCTTTCAGTCTGCATCCGATTAAATGCCTCATTACATCAGGGGGGTCACTCCCCAGTTAGTGGTAGGGGGTCAGTGTCAGGTGGGTCGGGCCTAAAATTTCAAATGGGCATTAAATAGTCATTTTTCACCCGGTTTACTCCAAATTTGACTTTTTTTTTATGTTGTGTTTATACCTAAGCACTAAAATGACTGCCGGGGACGGGTTTGCTGTGCCTTGGCACCGATTGTTGTTGCCTCATCAGTAGGGTAGGGACCCTGTGCTAGTGTCCTTAGTGCAAACGATAAAGTTAATGCACATGAATTGCATCTTGAAAGAGGGTAGGCCTACCCTAATATTCACATTTACATTAGTTTAAAAAATATTGATGAAAACAAATAGTTAATACAACCATACAGTTCTCTGTCGTAACTGAGTGAGATCATATTAATTGCCCAATGGTTTTCAATAACAAAAATGTGAGAGGTATTTTGCAGCTGCCCTGCGAGTTTGCTTTTTTGCCTAGATATTGACACGTTTACATCAAAGGCCGCGACCCGACAACATCCATCTGTGCAGAATACATTTTTGGTGGAAACGTGCATGCGACATGTTTTGCCGTACTCCATCCAACTTTGAAATGGAATGTACTGTTGAATTTTCCGCGAAGTTTGACAGATTTGTTTTTTAGGAGTACCGAAAACGTGGTGTGATGTGATAGAAAATGGGGAAGAGTTTATATCGTTAGCAGAAATGCATATACAGTATTTGTGAGTGGACATATCTTCTCTTTCTGTCTTTCTGTTGGTTTCTATCTAAGCTGTGAGTGGATTAAATCTCTCTCTCTCTCTCTCTCTCTCTCTGACACAGTACAGTACGAACTCCCATTCTTATCATCAAACCCGTCATTCCGTGCCAAATAAACACAGTCCCTTGATTTACAACTGCCCACTCTCCTGCCACTCCCTGATAACCTCACATACAACACGAGAAATTTACAGAATGAGTTGTGAGTTACGAGTTCATGAGTTACGAGATCATGAGTTACGAGTATATGCCTCACTTTATGGGAATTTTACGGACTGCGTTGTAAGTTAGGAGAATTGTCGTGTAAATATCCCACGTTGTATGTCACTACTAACGACGCTTGGCCATTACGTATATATAAACATAATGACGTCATGAGTGTAAATAATGACGTCATGCTTGCAAATTTGTGGGGCCCTTGCTGCCGAGGGGGGAAGCTCCTGGAATATATTTAATACGGGGTAATTACCGTGTTTTAATTTACTTATGCCTAAATAGTATGTAATTTACGCAGGGCGCTTATTAACGCGTAAAAGTTATTGCGAGTCTTCAGTACCTGGACGTTGGCTATTTTTTTCCCCTTTTTCATTTTGCTATGTTTATGTGCTTCCTTCCTGTTCTATTTTTTTTAACATATTTTGATGATAGTTTGCAAATATAGCAAACTGTTTAACTAGGCGCTTTTATTTGGTGGCAGATATTCAGTGCTAAGATTTTATACTTTATGCTAGCTTTAGCGGAGAGGAAACAGAAGACATCAGAAAGATACCTAATGTAATTTTCCTCAATAACAAAAATGCTCAGACTACTAATGTCACATACTCTCTTCCATTTTGAGATAAGTTACTTATAGAATTGCCTACGAACACACTGCTGAAATTGTGTCTTATACTTAATACTGACAGTAACGCTTGATTCTGAGAGAGAGAGAGAGAGAGAGAGAGAGAGAGGGAGAGAGAGAGAGAGAGAGAGAATCATGTTTCTCATGCGTAGATAGCATAGACACAGCCACCTTCATCTTCGCCTGTTTACAATCCTTGCCATATTACAAAACATACTTACCTGGACAAATTCCTTAAGCATGGGAGCGGAAAAAAAACTAATTCCAACTTATTTTTCCTGCAGTCAGCAATTACTTCACTCGATTTCATCCCTTTGTCGGGACCTTTGTCAGATTTCTCACTAATTAAAGACCTGCTCCCTAATTATCGCCGAGAAAATAAGATTGCAAGTGTCACACCACTCAAGGTATCTGCGCTTCATTTATTTTCAGAATATTGTTAACGACAGAAAAAAATTGAGAAATATATATATTTTTTTATTTATGTACATTTGTGGCTGTGAGCAGAAGGAATAATACGTATTTTTTTTACCCCATTATCTCATTGTATCATTAATCTCGTTCATTTCATCAGCGATATATATACACATTCATTGTTTGTATATGTAGCTGTGTATATAAGGGTATATTACAGAAAACATGGGTTGTGTGAGTTCTCCAGGGACGAAAAGTAATGTTCCTCAAGATAGTAATGAGGAAGATTTAAATGGAAGGGGAAGTATTTAGTGATTAATAGAAACTGATAAGCAAAAGGTTCCTTGAATGGCAGAGAGGGCTGTTGTGATAAGAGAGGCTTGCTGGCTTTTTATCACGGATGCTGGATTTTTATCACGGCTGCTGGCTTATTATCACAGCTCCTGGTTTTTTATCAAGGTGCCATGAGTGAAGTTTTCCGCTAGTCTCTTCGCCAACAGAATACCGAATAGAGATTTCTTTAACGCCCTCTTTGTTTTTATTCACTCATTTCCCACCCACGGTAAATAATGGTGGTAGATGAAAAATTAGCCCATGCTTTAAAAATCTATGAGTGTAACGTAAGTGCCTCTCAATCAAGGGGGAAGAGAGACTAGCAAATGAGCCACTGTGATAAATGGCCTTATAAATTTTTCGCATGCGGCAAATTTTGAACCATTTTCTTTTTTACCTATCGTTATTTATTCTCAGGTGTGTAACGCGTGTTTATGATTATTTTTAATTTATAAATTTTCTTATCGTTTTTCATCACAGTCATCATTATCATCATCATCATTCTCTCTCTCTCTCTCTCTCTCTCTCTCTCTCTCTCTCTCTCTCTCATAGGGCTGTCAGAACTGCTTTAATGTGTAAGCCGATCACATCATAATTGTCCGTCACCCGAGAAATTACTGTGGAATTACTGATGTGTCGTAGTGTTCAAGCATTTTTCATTTTCCTTAACACCTTTTCTCTGCAGTTTTTTCTTTTTTCTTATCTCTCTGTAGTTCAGTTTTCTTTTTTCTTAACATCTCTTTGTAGTTCAGTTTTCTTTTTTCTTAACATCTCTCTGTAGTTCATTTTTCTTTTTTTCTTATCTCTCTGTAGTTCAGTTTTCTTTTTTCTTAACATCTCTCTGTAGTTCAGTTTTCTTTTTCTTAACATCTCTCTCTAGTTTATTTTTCTTTTTTCTTAGCACTTTCTCTCTGTAGTTCATTATTTTTTCTTATCACACTTCTCTATTTATTCTACATGGAGGTGTAAAAACTTCAAGAAATTTTTCCACTCCTAAGAAAAGACAGGATAATCACAAATTATTTCAGTGTCAAAAAAAATAAAATAAAATAAAAACTTGGATCTCTAGGTCATCTAAAAATAAAGGCACTAGAGCAATGACAATGAAACGATAGATTAAAAGCGAGAAAGATTATCATTGTTTTTCCATTGACCTCCCCACGACCCGCGAAAAAACATAAGAAGCAAAGTTTACGACGCTGAGTATCGGAAAACATTGTGGGGGAGGAAGAGAGAGAGAGAGAGAGAGAGAGAGAGAGAGAGAGAGAGAGAGAGAGAGAGAGAGAGAGAGAGTATACACTAAGAAAATGTGCAAAACCATCTGACTGCATCAAAAATATACCAAAAAATACGATATGTTATTTTAAGGCTTATCTTCAAATATATTACAGTTTAATCCTTACTGCTTCATGCGCCAAAAAAAGATAGGAAAAAAATCTAGAAAAAATAGCCATCTCGCACCTTCCCTGAGATATACGGTGGTCATTGTCGCTGTTTTATGTTGTGCGGTTTATACTCGTTTTATGTAAATCAAATGGCGCCTAAAATCGTAAAAGAATGATGTGTGGCAGGTTTTATGTGGACTCTAGGCAGTACTGTGAGTTATATCGCATGTTATCACGCCGCCATATCAGTAACTCTTTCTTTCTTGCAGCCTTGAGAGAATAAATTGGTGTGTGTGTCCGTGTGTGTGTGTGTGAAGTAGGAGCACATTACAATCGACACACTCTTCATATCTATCATGTATCAGTATCTCTTATCTTTATTTCACATACCTTTTTTGTATTTCAATGTATATGGTTTATGCCTGAACAGAAACAAAAAAATCGCTATCATATCTCATACTATATTTTTATCATTAGTCTGCTTCTGTGCCACTTCCACTACGTAGGTTATGGGATATTCGTGTGTATGTTTTATGGCTGGAACGTTAACAAAAGTATTCCCCGTTTTATGAGATACTAAATAGCCCATGCTGTATAATTATAGTGCATATATTCTTTATCTGCGTATGGTACTTTTACATTTATTCAGAAAGATTGGGATATAATTCTGACGCATACAAAATTTCTGATCCTTTAGGTTCGGGTAAAGAGAACGCCCAATTTCATGGAGTCCCGATTGCCATTTTATTTTCTCTTTCGTCTACTTCGTACCTAACATTAAGGAAGCGAAATGCTCAATAAAAGGTGATCTTAGTTTTCCGTATTTCTTCTACTTTCCCTAAACGATCTTGCAACTTGTGCCTGAATATGCTCATTTCCGACGTGAGTGTCAAAAGGTTTAAGTCTTTCTTATGTACCTCAAGTGTCCTCACCTCTCATTTTCCTCTAAACTTTTACCATTCCGTTCACTACTTGAAAGTTTATGTGTCTCACTGTTAAAATCTGCCCTGGGGATGAAGCTGATTTCCGAGTTGGATCGGAATTTTACTGCTCGGAGAAGCAACAGCTGCAAAATTCTACGTTCCCTAAGTTGACATAACGATTTAACACCTTGGGCCAGAGTACCCCATTTTCGTTTTATTTTTCACATCTTCTGACAATTTCGTTCAGCTTAGGAGAGACCTTACGAACTGGATGGGCTCTACTGGTATATATAGCCTTTATTAAGTAGTGCGGTGCTGGAGAGGGTCGCCTTCACGTGGTAGCACCGATCTAGCTGGGTGACTCAAGTGCCTGGCTATACAAACATCTCTCAGGTGGTGGGCTGTAGGAAAAGGGCCTCCAAAGCCTGCAGTCCACCGGGTTCACATTTCACATGGACCTGGGGCTACAGCGAGATCAGCTTCCAATATTTCACTACGGGGTCGATATCTCAAAACTAATAAAATCATATAGAGGAAGGAAGGACATAGCTTTAAAAATACACCATCGGAGGGAAAATGGTTGACGGAAATCCCTGCATTCCACCCTCACGCCCGGCAAAACGTCAGGCGAGTGAGGAGACGAGATGAACTTTTATCGCTTTACGGAGGGCCGCCTGCTCAGGGCTTTTGTGTTTATCTGTCCTTTCCGGGCCCCGTTTCCCCTTCTGTTTCTCACTCTTCCTTGCTTCCCCCTATTCTCCTTTTCTCTATTCCCCTTTTGTCCTTCCCCTCCACCCTTCTCTGTTTTACCTCTGCCCTCACCTTATCCCCTCCTCTTCCCTCTCTCCATGCCCACTACTGTATTTCCCCTCTGCCCTTCCCTCCCCCTCCTCTACTTCCCCTCTTCCCGTCCCTGCCCCCTCCTGATCTCTGCCCTCCGACCTCGTGTCTCTTAGCCCTTCATCCCCACTAGCCCCTCCCCACTCGGCATCCCCAAGTATCCTCCTCCGTCTCTTGTCCCTTGTATCCCCTCCCATCTCTCCCCACGTATCCTCCTTGTCTTTGCCCCATGCATCCTTTGTCTATTCCTCTCCTCCACTCCTTTATCCTCCTCCTCAACCCCCTCCCACCTACCTTGAGGCAGAGGACGGGTGGTATTTAATTAGTTCTGGCTCCACTCCTCAAAAAGACACAATCGCCTGGCTGACTTGAATGCCGGGTCGACTCGTAATAACAGCGACACACTCGTAAATGTTTCCCCTGCGACTCCACCCGACCCGCTCTTTGTTTATTACGCCCAGGCGGGTTTGTGTCTGTTGTTCAGCGGATTAGAGCGATGTTTTTATTGTACAAATGAACTTTGAGTTGTTGTCTCTCCCTGTTTCTTTTTTCTTGGTACACTGTGATACTCTTTTCCGCGTTTCTTGTTTTAAATCTTTGTACATTCGTATTCACGTGGAGTTCTGAAGCTGTGATAAATAGCTAGGTGTTTTTAAAAGTCGCACGACACCCTTTGAGGTCTAAACAGAAGAGTACGGTAAAAATTATGAGAACTTTTAGGACAACTTTCACACACACACACACACACACACACACACACACGTTCAGAGTTTCTTCAGTGCATCAGTGAATAGCACACCTGGTAATGCCACTGTTTGCATTGGCATGAATACCCGACGATCCATTCTGAAATATGCCAGAGCTATCCCTTTCCAGAATGTAATGGGTTTGTTATCACCTGACAAAGATTCATAACTCCTTCAACTCAGCTGGTGGTCAGGTGTACTCAGAGTGGACGATATAGTTGACTAGTAACCAAGGAGACTTATTCCTACCTCCTGACCAAAGCTCAATGAATTTCAAGCAACTCTGACCTAGTAATCAAATTGTGGGAGTGGCCAAGATCAGATACCCTTGTTGCCTAACATGTTATGCTGCCTGAGTGAGCTTGTGTGCTGGAGGCAAAGAGCTGGGAGAGGGGTGGATTTTGTGTGTGTGTGTGTGTGTGTGTGTGTGTGTGTGTGTGTGTGTGTGTGTGGTGTGTGTGTGTGTGTAGTGTGTGTGGTGTGTGTGTGTGGTGTGTGTGTGTGTGTGTGTGTGTGTGTGTGTGTAGTGTGTGTGGTGTGTGTGTGTGTGTAGTGTGTGTGGTGTGTGTGTGTGTGTAGTGTGTGTGGTGTGTGTGTGTGTGTGTGTAGTGTGTGTGGTGTGTGTGTGTGTGTGTGTGTGTGTGTGTGTGTGTGTGTAGTGTGTGTGTGTGTGTATCTCAGGGTGGACGGACGCTCAGCACCTCATCACTCAGGTTGCACCACCGCCTCTTGCTGTGTTGCTGACGTGGCTGCTGACCCTCCATTACCACGCTGATGGAGGGACGACCACCTCTGCCCTCACCCTCCATGTACTCTGCATAGTGAGTCGCTGGGGGGTTAGGTAAATACATCGCCTTAATCACATTGCTTCCTGAAAATGGCTTCCCTCATGCAAGGAATAATTAAGATGATCCATAGATACGGCAGCCCTAGTGTTATGGTTTTTATTACGTTAAATGCTTTTTTTTTAATATAAGTTTGAGTTCTCATTCGAAGATTGTTATTAATTTTAAGTTAGAATTATGGTTGTTTTCAAAAATAAGGATAATGTGCCGGTCGCACTTTCCTGAGTGGCATTATGTAAGCAATAATCCCCACCCATACCTTGATGTAAACCCATATGAAGTATATCTCACTTGAGCACCTTAACCACCAGGCATCCGCTAATTCAGAAGTTGCCATCTCACGTAGTAAATGGCTCCTGGGTTACAAGGAACTATTTGGCTTGTCATTCAGAGTACACTCGCTTAAAAATAACACTACATAACAGTAACGAAGGGAGAGTATAAATGTAAACTCGCCTGAAGATAGCACTACATAAGATCTATAATGGGAGATACATAAAAACTCACCTGAAGATAGCATTACATAACAACTGAAAAGGGGAGAGAAATAACTGTAAACTAGCTTGAAAATAGCACTATAATAGAACTAAAGGTAAACTCGCCTGAAAATAACACTACATAACAGCTATAAAGGGAGAGAGATATGTGTAAACAAGAATTATAGTGGGAGAGACGTTAATGACACGCTTCTTCTAGTACATTCGAGGAAAACTCCCCGATGCGTCTCTTTTTATTTACAAACACAATATACATCAAAGACCTGTTCGGGTCCACTTAAAACGGGAAGCAACGAAGCTAAATGAATACTGAGAATCTGGCTATGCACATATAAACACGTAATTGTCTGCAGAAATCCCACGTGCTGGATAGAACTAAACTGCCGCTACACACAAGGATGATGAGTCGGTCCCGGGTTCCCGTCAGGTAAGGAAGCTCCCTAACCCCTCTTCCTAAGCGATTTATTCTACTTATTACTCCTTACTGCCCTCTCCTATGTCATTTAAATTCACCTACATATCACCATTTTCAGCATCAAGAGGATACAAATCAGTATTAACCAGTCGCATCTCAAAATAAATCGCCAAGGAAGAGGTGCTAGGGAGCTTCCTTAACCGACGAGAATACGGACCTGGGTACTGGGTCCTTAAATTTTCTCGTATTTTCCTCACTCTGATGAAGTAACACGTTCGTCCACTGTATTAAGTTCCTGTGTCCAGTGACTCTTTTACATTCCTTCCTTTCTATATTAAGATCATTACATTCATCTCAAGATCCTCAGTAGGGAAAGAGCAATTTGAAGGCTGCATCTCTCCCTCTCATTTGAAAGTCACTCTTACCTGAAGAAAACAGCCAAGGAATCGCCAGGATAAAGTAGAAAGGGACGTCATATGACTCAAGAAATCAAAACAGAGCACGAGGGAGAAAGACAAGTTCCCAATTTCCGAGTCATTTGTAACATGATGAGTATAAGATATATTTGGCTTATCTACCACTCTGCTGGATGTGTAGTGTGGCATGCAGGCTAATCACACCTGTTCTCACACCCGCTCTCGCACCTGTTCCATAAATGACCTTCAGAATTTGGAAGACTTGTCCCCTCCTCGCTCTCCTTGACAATGGAATAGTGACTGTCTTGGGATTGTCTTAGCAGCAAGGAGGTCGAGTGTAAGATGGATGGTTAGTGGTGCTTATGATTTTCAGGTCGTTTAACACGTTCATGAACTGATTGTCTCTCATTCCTTCACTCTCCTTTTCCGCCGATCTTGAATGCCATTGCTTGAAATTAGATAAATGATTGTAATTTGTAACACGCACTGTCTGTATAAGTTTCCAGTTGCTTTAGAGGTAATTTGATCGTCTTCACTCCTTAAGCACTTTTTTTCCTCGATGGGGTTGATGGTAAGTATATAAAACGTATATGTCGTGGTCTTATCTTTTCTTTTATTACTCGTTTTCATCATCTGCCTCTCTATATACTTTTCGTGAACAGTAAGCCGTTTCGTAAACCGGTGTTGTCGAAGATGATTGTTGGAAATGTAGATGTAACACTCGTGTGTGTGTGTGTGTGTGTGTGTGTGTGTGTGTGTGTGTGACTCACTTTCGTAGGCTATCTCTCTTTTCAATGTTCTAAGTTGGCTTTATTTTTATCCATTAGTTTTGTTCTTCTTTGTGCATTTTTTAATGCAAATGTAATAATCTCGTCTTTGTTTTCAATTACTCACTTTCATCAGCTGTTTCTCTGCAACATGGAAGTTTCATTCCCCTTTGGAACATAATATATTTGAATAAAAACGGAGTCCTTGAAATTTACAAAAATCACACGAAAAGTTTCTTCTTGCACCTTCATCACTAGCAAAAGCCTCGAAGTGTTTAGCAGTTTCAGAAGATTTTGAGGACTCTTATTTCAAGATTCACTGAACTTGGCTCGGTCTGTGTATAAACTGCAAACATAGCTCAACACGTAAAAAGTGTATTATGTCACTTGGTTATTGAAAATAGTACGGTATATACATTTTTTTGGTTCTGTTTTGTCTATAAATATGGTTTTAATCGCAGTTCCATTTATATAATTATGTTATGAATACTTATTACGGTTTCTCTCACTATGAACCTAATATAGGTTACATGTGAATCATATATTTACGGACTTTTTCATATTTACAAGCATCAGGACTAAGTTAATCTCATTATAAATCTACATAGTCTGGAAGGCACTTTGCTTGAGAAAGTACAGAAGACTCTTATGTGCACAAGACGGTGTTATGTTGCTGATCTAATGAAGTTAAGGAAGAAACAGAGGGATGCTTTTTGTTTCCAAGCCCTCCTTCCCTTCCACCTCTTCCTCCGCCTCCCTCTGAAGTTGTGAGCAGTGAGGAGAGAGGAGCACGTGGCAGCAGGAGCAGGAAGCAGAGGGCCAGCAGAAGGGAGTAGACGGGACAGGCTACTAAGGACTCCGACCCGTTGGTTTGCATGGCTGCCGGAGTCTCGCCTGGGAGGGAAAAAAAAACACGAAAGTTTATATTAGAACGAGACGCCATTTGACCCTTGTAGAATAGTAGTAGTAGTAGTAGTAGCAGCAGCAGCAGTAGTAGTAGTAGTAGTAGTTGTAGTAACAGTAGTAGTGGTAGTTGTAGTAGCCTAAGGAGAAAAAGAAGAAGAGCGGAAGCGATATGACATTCGTATGTATATTTATCATCATGACAGATGCATTTACGGTGCGACAGTAAGATTTTTAAAACACTTCGACTGGATTCATGCTGATAATTGTAATGATGACTATAATGATGAGAATAATGATGGTGATAATTTTAACACCAATAATGACACCACAAGCACAGTCGCTGGAGTCAATGAAGAACATACACTAAGACTCAGTGCATTATTTTCGTTTTCAATCTGTATGTTGCTCGATCTGAATTTGACTTCTGAAAGGCTGGGATAAATGCTTAATCTCCCTCCAATGGCGCATCCAATCGGGCTACCACATATATTTTTTGGGGCCTCCGTTATTGTACAAAAGTGGAATCGTTCTGCTGCCTCTGCGCGAAATTGGAACCTCGACTCCAGCGCTGGGAATTTACCGCTATCATAGGAAGGGAAGCTCGCGGTATCAGAAATGTCAGTCACCGCGTTCCCCCCCTCACCCCCGCCCCTCTCTCTCTCTCTCTCTCTCTCTCTCTCTCTCTCTCTCTCTCCTAAACCCGTTGAAGGATGATACTTTTATTTTTTCATTGTATTTCTCTTCTTTCGCCAGTCTGTGTGTGTGTGTGTGTGTGTGTGTGTGTGTGTGTGTGTGTGTGTGTGTGTGTGTGCGTGCATGCGCAAAAAAAGGTAAAATAAGACCAAGTACTGCAATGAAAAGTAACGACGACTGCACAAAAACTAAAACCCATGCTAATATCCCGCCATAATATCCCTGCACCTCATCCAAGCCTGCAGGGTACACTCATGCCAGGTCTCCAGTTCGCAGTAATCGACGTAATCCACTGTGTTGTCATCAGGGGCGCGAGGTAAGAGGGGAGGGAGGAAGTGTTTGCATGCCATACCTTCATTGTAAGCTTGGCGGTGGTGGCGTGGGGAGCGGTATTATTAGGCTGTTGTGTTACTTCTTATTCCCGTTCATTCCCTTTCTCATGGTCTGTATTTTTTTTCTGATTCTCCCTCTCTCTCTGTCTCTCTCTAATATCTAACATTCTTATTTCTTCTCATTGTCTCCCCCTGCTTTGTTGTAATCTCTCTCTCTCTCTCTCTCTCTCTCTCTCTCTCTCTCTCTCTCTCTCTCTCTCTCTCTCTCTCCTTCCCCGTTTAATTAATCATTACCTCTTCCCTCAACAATGTTCATCTTATCTCTCCTTGTCTCTAGTGTTTCTCCCCCTCCACATTATCTTACTGTTTCTTTAGTATGTTGGCTGTTTCCATTATTATTATTACAATCATTATTATTATTATTATTATTATTATTATTATCATTATTATTTATTTTCTCCTTCTCCCCCTCCTCCTTTTCTTCCTTGCTATATACTTTTGTGTTTTTCCATGCACCTTTTTCATTTGCTTCTTACCCTCCTTTCTGCCTGGTGTATTTTCTTATCATACATATCAGCCAACAAATACATCTCAACTCTTCTTCCTTCATATCACTGCATTCCCTCTGATTGCCCATTAATCTCCCATTTGTGTACTCTCTCAGTCACCTCTTTTTCCTATGTCACCTCTTTCCCATTAATTTTACTTCTGTATTATATTTTCTTTCTCCCAACGTTACCCCTTTTTTGCATTTTTTTTCTGTCTTTTTTAATTCCTTGTCTTATTTTCTCTTTTGTTGTTGTATTTCTCCCATTAAGAATCCTGATCCTTCTCTCTCAGTTCACTCTTTCTCTTAGCATTATCTTTTTTCCCTCCTCCTCTTCTGACTCACTTCCTCTCTTCTCTTCTCTCTCCCAATCACATACTCTCCATTACATTCCTCTTTCAGTAGTTTTCTCGACTTTTTCCCAATAATTATGTCTGACAGTTTCTCTTTCCGACTCAGGTCGCCTTTTTTTTTTGGCTCTCTCCTATTTCTTATCTCTTCTTATTTATTCACTTCTCTTTTTTTGATCATTTTCGATTCGTTGCTCCCCTCCAACAGATTTCCCTTTCTAAACCTTCTCTCTCTCTCTCTCTCTCTCTCTCTCTCGTTTCTTCTTTTCTCTCGTCCAGTCCTCTCAATTTTCTATTTTCTTCCAGCTCTCTCTCCCAGTTTCCGCTCCTCCTTGGTCTCAACCTATCTCCCTTCTGATCTCTCCTCTAACTCTTCTCTCTCTCACTTCGCCCATCCTCTCTAATTTTCTCGTCTTATCTCTCGCTTTACTGTGCCACTGACCTTTTCTGTTATGCTGCCAATTTATTTTTTTTTTTCTGTCAGTAAATCAAGCAATAAGTCTTCTTCGTTTTCTTACGGTTTTCTATTATTCTCTCTCTCTCTCTCTCTCTCTCTCTCTCTCTCTCTCTCTCTCTCTCTCTCTCTCTCTCCTGTCATCCTTTTTGCTAATTAATCTCTGTTCTTTCTGTTTCATCTTCTCATTCCGCCATTCTTCTCTTTGTCCAGTATATGTCTTTATCTTTTCCAACTCCCCTTCTGTTTCCACCTTTCCCCTTCCCTTATTTCCCCACGTATTTTCTCTTTCAACATTTTTCCAATTTATCCCTATTCCCCTCATATCTTCACACGTATTTCTATTTCTTTTTCTCCTATAACATTGTTTCATGGACCCGTCACCTCTTGTAGGCTTTTTTTTATATTTAGTTGAATTCTGGGTTATGATAGACGATTATTTTGATCTTGGGAATAGCGTCCATATGATGATACTTTTAATCTGTCTTCCCTTTCAGTTCCTCTCTGTTTTGTGTGTTTCCTGGCAGTTATATTTCAGTGTTCCCTTCAGATTTTCCCTTTTTCTCTCATACTTTTCCTATCCTCCAATTTTTCTCCTCATTTCTGCCTTTTACCCTCTCATTTTCCCCAACTTGGCTCGTTTTCTCCTCTTCTAACCATTTTTTTTCTCTTACACATCATTCAGCTCTTTCCTTTTAACTTTTTTTTCCTATCTCGGCATTTTCACCAATTTTCCTCTTTCTTTCCTTACAAAGTCTTTTTTTCTGTTTTTTTTCCTGACAGCATTATTTTTTCTCTGCATATTTTCCCTTCATGTTTTTTTTTCCTCCAAACTCCTCTTCTAATCATCGCTTTCACTTTTCCATATTCCTTCCATCCTTCTTAATCTTTCCTCCCCAAGTTTTTTTTTTTTTGACCATTAGTTTTTCATACGCTAAAACTTTTCCTTTTATCTTTCTTTTGTTCCTCTTCTCCGTTTTCACTACCCTTTCTTTTTGCCTCCCTCCCTCCCAGTTTTGCCCTCTCCCTTTCATCTGGACAGTTTTTTATCTCTTCATTTCTTTTCACGCTTGTCCCCCTTTCCCAGTTCCATGTTTTCACCTCTCTCTCTCTCTCTCTCTCTCTCTCTCTCTCCTGACTTTTTTTTTTCTCCTCCAGTGCTGCAGTTCCACCTGTTTCTCTCCTAAGCAATATGTTAACTTTTTTTTTGCACAGTTCTGATGATTTCCCCTTTTGCCTCATCTTCCAGTCATCATTTTTTCACCTTCCATATAGTCTCCCTCTCTCCTAATATAACTTTCTTTCTTCCTTTGTCCTGACCATTATTTCTTCTTCATGTTTTCATTTCTTTATCCCATTATCTCTGCTTTGCATCTTCGTTCTCACAAATTTCAGTTCACTCATAACTTTTTTTTTTTTTTTATCAAAGTTATCGTCATTCTTCAAGCATTATTGTTCCTGTACAGTTTTTGTTCATCATTTTCTGCTTTTTTTTGCGTTCATCTTTTTTTTCCAGTCCTCCGTTTTCACCTTTCTTTCTCCCTGCCTTCCAGCCTTCCTATTTGGCATTCCCCCATTCTGTGAACCATTTTCTTTTTACATGTCTTCAGTTCTTTTTCGCTTTTTTCTTTATTTTGTTTTTAAATCTTCACTTCTCCACCTAATCATTTTCGCAGCCATTCTATCTGCAGATCTTCATATACCTCCACGAGTATTTTTAGTCTCTGTCCTCTTCTTAGTTTTCATCTTTCTGTCTTAATAGTTTTTCTTTGCCTTTCTTTTATCATCCATTTGCCGCCCCATTTTCCTCTTCAACTTTTTCATTTTTCCTTCTGTATATCTTCATTTATCTGTCATCTCGTTTTCCTCTTCTTCAATCTCTTCTCCACCTCTTTCTCACTTTTTTTCTTATCGTCAAACTTTTCACCTTTCTACTTGACTGCCTGCCTTTGCCTTCTGATTATCTTCATCTATTTGTCATCTTTTCCTCGTCTTGATTTTTCCTCAGTGTATCTCCATCTGTTTCTCACTTCTTTTTCCTCTTCAACCTTTTCACCTTTCTGCCTTCCTGCCTGCCTCCCAATTTGGCTTTCTCCCCCCCAAACAACGACAGGAACACGCCGCCCGGCCAATCTTCCTCTGCTAATGGGAAATACAGGCCAGGAGGGGCGAGGGAGGGGAACACTCTCTCTCCCCTCTCCCTCTCCCCTCCCCTCAGTTCTCTCTCTCTCTCTCTCTCTCTCATATCCGGGCCCCGTCATTTGCTGTTTTGATAATTTCCAAAACACACGTCAATAATTATGCCTTTCACACAGGAAGATATGCCGCTTTGGTGAAATTATATACCTAAATTATTTTCACTCTAAATTATCCCAAAATTGCCGTGTCCTCGTCTCGAATCCCAACGTGTATCAATAGACTAATAATGTTCTATGATGGTAGTCACGAAGAAGTGCTATAGGAAGGATGCGGATTTGTCTTATTCTGATCCAAACGACATCAGGGCCAAGTTAAGGTGAAAGAACTACAGGATCAGAAATCAGCAGTTTCTTGATGTTGATTTTTTTTTTTTCTTTTTTTTAGTAATTTCCCAAACGTGTCAGTAACGAAATTCCCTCTTTGCTGATGCACTTGTTTATATTATTAATTTCTCAGTAAAAATTATACAGTATGTCCTTTCACGGAGATTAATTACTATCTCGGTGATATTGCTGCTTTTATCTCTATACAGTATAAGTAATTTTGTTGATGGAATAGTTTTTTGCAGTATAAATGTGTGAATAAGCAACACAGAATTCAATTATATTATTTTACTGAGCCGTCACGTGCAAAAAATAATCTGTTTACTATGCATGGAAGCGTATTACTTTTTTCAGCTGTTTCTGAACACTTTTTCAGAAATTATGAACAGCGAGGGAAATTAATTGCTCTGATTACACTTTACTATATTTGAATCCGCAAGACCATTTTTACCCTTACTGTATGGCGGTGATGACCTATGTTGTTACCCTGCCAAAATTTATTAAATGTACTCAGTCAATCAGTCAATCAGTCAGTCAATCCCCGTTTAATCCAAGAAGTCGACGTATAATAAACAATCTTGGCAAATCTTTGTAACTAAGGCACAACTTGTCGCGATAGAGTGAGTTAAATTCTCCATCATTTAGGAATATGTTGGATAGCTATAAACCCTGAAGCTTCTTGTGTTCAGATCTTGCTCAGTGATTGCAGGATGGTTTTATTGTTTTAGGAGTTGTCTGCGAAAGCCTACCGTGAAAGTTAATATCTGTTACACTTAATGTACGTAATCCAGTGTTCTTATTAGTTAGGTATTCCCTGCAGGATCTTAGATAAACGTTAAAAGACTTTTGGTCCTAGTTTGTGGAGTATACAAGTTAATATTTCTTAAACTAATTTTCTTTTTAGCCTGTCATCATTAGTATCACCATCTTTCGTGATTAGTTCACGAAAACATTCCACGACTGGTAGTGACTTCTGTCCGTAGTTTATATGGAGGAACTGATAAAAATTATACCTTGCAGTAGTAATCCCTGTGATTCTCCCTCTCAAAAATACCTCGTGCTACGGAAATGGATGTGTATATATTGCGAGGTAAAGCGGCAATCGTCATAGGAAGGAGAATCTGTATGTTTGGATGTGAAAGGTGTTTGAGATGGAGAAGCGACTGCAGGGGATGCTGGTGACATGTCCATCGTCTGACACTTGTTAATGTTGCGGAGTATTTGGAATACCTGGGCTGAAGCTGAAATGCTGATTCTCTCTCTCTCTCTCTCTCTCTCTCTCTCTCTCTCTCTCTCTCTCTCTCTCTCTCTCTCTCTCTCATAATAGCACGAATGATCCACGTCTCTTTTCTTACTTGAAATGAGGAGCAACTCTCATACACCATTTTCTTCCACACTGCGCGTCATGCGAGGAGGGACATTAGCAAAATCTCTCGTCTGTCTGGCTTACACTCCGTCTCCTGCAGTCAGGTTATATTAAGGAGATGGCTTTTTGTCAGGATTATTTCTTCGGTCCTTACGTTCATCCTCGTCACCTTTTGTGCTGGAGAGGGGTGGGGTGGCTCTCCTCTGTTTTACTTAGTTTCTTTTTTCATGTTTCTTGATTTTATATTATCTATTAATATTTTCTGTTTGTTTTGTGATATTATCTTTTTGTGTGAGTGTTCAGTTATGTTGTGCTGTTATGTTTTGTGTATGATTTTTTTTATTGTTTCGTTTTCTTTTATATTTTAATTTGGTTCTCTCTTTTTGCGTTGATGTTCCTGTCTAGAATTTGTCATTATTTTTGTTCAGATATAGATATTTCGAGCACAGTTTATTACACACGGGTACCTTTAATACACACACACACACACACACACACACACACACACACACACACACACACACACACATTTCAGACACTTACACAATCCATTCTCGCCTCCCCCTCGTAATCTCTCTTCGCTTCGTTCATCCCTCTCGTTCACTTTCTCAGTCTATCATTCTTCGTCTCCCGCTAAACATCCCACCATTGCTATCCCACCCTCCTGCACTTTTTAGAGCCATTTTAGATTGAGTTACTTCCTGATCCATTATTCTTCCTTCTTCCGCTTGTCATCTCTCTCTGGCTCTTTCCCCTTTCATTTTAGATAGCGTTTCCAGTGCATTATTCATCTTTCTTTCATTTATCTTTTCTGTCTTGCTGTATTTCTTTCCTCTGTTTATCGAAGCTTTTGTGTGTGTGTGTGTGTGTGTGTGTGTGTGTGTGTGTGTGTGTGTGTGTGTGTGTGTGTGTGTGTTTATCCTCATATCGCGCGGTGCATTACCACAGCGTCTCATGTTTAGCGAACGTTGTGACCTAAAATTAACACCTGGCGGATCTCTCCTGGGTCGTTACGTCGCCCTCGAAGACGCGCCCGGCCAAGATGACAGGCCATACATTCTTTTCGACGCCTCATGATTAGAAAGCACCGAAGCATTACTCACGTGATTGACGGAGGTCGAGTAAGGTGATAAAGGATGATGGAGGTTGATACTGGGACGTGCATGGGTACTGATAACTTCCACACCATGATAGTCTTGTTTTTAATGCAATCCTGATTCATTATATATTTTAGGGCGCAGAAGAAGGAACTTTGATTTACTGGAAGTGGTGCGAGGAATAGAAATAAAGGAGGAAGTTTATGTTGAGAGAGAGAGAGAGAGAGAGAGAGAGCGCATTTATTTAGACTCTACTCCCTGATGACCTGTTACTCGTTTCATTTATGCTTCCATTAACTATATATTCCTTAGTAAGCCCCTTTGATGATTCAGTCTTTTCTTTATATAACAGCAAGGAGGAGAGATTAATACAAAAGTCATCAGAGTGAGAAGCATAAATTTACTGATAAACACATGAACCACTCACCATTAAGCACGTGCACTCTGATGACCGCTGCTGCAGTGTTGGACGGATCGCAGGTGTAATTGCCGGTGTCTGAGGCTTGAGCGTCCTGGCCAGGGGTAAGAGAACAGGGAGAGTTAGCATATCATTTTTTTTTTTAACCTTGCCTAAGCAGAAACGATGGTAGTATATGATGACTTTGATAAATTATGGCAGTGGAAATGAATAAACTAAGACGTAATATTTTGACTGAAGTGTGGTAATAATATTGATAATAATAGTAATAATAATCATCATCATCGTGCAGGGTACTAATAAGCTGTTTCTGGAGAGAGAGAGAGAGAGAGAGACAGAGAGACAGACAGACAGACAGAGACAGAGAGTGAGACAGAGAGAGAGAGAGAGAGAGATAGAAGAATCACTGCACTGAGGGAAAAAAAAAAGAAAAAAAAAAGGCCATCACAGGATTTTGAAAGCTTTTAAGAATTTCGCGAAAGAAGACATATGAAATAAAACCAATTCTCCTCTGTCCACACATCCTCCGGGCAAATTCTGGCGCTTGTTACTGGCGCTAAAAATCAGGAGAGACAACACGAGTTCTAAATCCATCAGCGCACAGCCGGCCCCCAGAATTTCCACATGAGATAACCAAACAACATAAATCAGTTCGCTGTCGCCATGCTTTTCTGACTTTATGTTTTCCTGCTGACTGGTGATTTTATTCACTTTATTAGAGACTACTTAGGCTGATAGGGATAGAAGCATTGTCCGGTACGCATATCTAACTATCTTACACACACACACACACACACACACACACACACACACACACACACACACACACACACACACACACACACACACACACACACACACACACACACACACACACACACACACACACACACACACACACACACACACACAGAGTAAGTTCATACAATAAAAAGACACCAAACTATACAGTGTTCCTAAAACAATAACATCCCAAACTTTTAGTTCTACATAGTTCCCCGTCTGTGACCTTAAGACTTGACCCCAAGACATCAAAAACCAAAGCGCTGGGTGGAGAAAGCTTCTAAGTCTTCATAGTTTTGCCTTAGAGAACGACCAGACCATACACCTTGAACAGTACCTCCTAAAACCTTGGCTGCCAAATATTTTTCTTGTTCCTGAGTAGAACATATCGCTGGCCAGACATCAGAAGCAAATATCGGTACGTTTGCTAACACATATATACTGGGCCGGGTAAGCTTGTAAATCTGAGGCTCTTGCTTGCCGGAGTCAGGTTGGGATATCGTGGAGTGAAGTGCAGCGTGAAGTTTAGGAGGATTTAGCTGGGAGTGAGGCGTGCAGAGGTTGGGGGCTTCAGTGGGGTTAGGAGAGACAGATAGGCAGAGAGAGATACCTTTTAATAGATGTGTACGTGGAGAGAATGTGTGTGTGTGTGTGTACAAATGCTGCGAGACGATATATTAGTATTTTTATGCGACGGCAGCCTCGTGGATGTATTTAAGTCACAGATCTGAGAAACTTATTGATCTACCAGCAGAAGAGTATGCTTCCAAGGATGGACTGTAAAAATTTTTGTGAAAACTGTGCATGTGAGTGAGTTTGAAGGCTACTGAAGGCGAAAAAAGACCTATATAACGACGGTGCAGTAAAGAATAGAGTCAGAAATCAATATATGAACGATAAGCAAGTAAGAGAAGAGACAAAAAAAAAATAGAGCTACATAGTAAAGTGTATAAAAAAACATATAAACTGTTCCTTTTTCTCTTTTTCCAGGCTCCATCCGCCCTCGACAATCATCTATCCTGGTGAGTGCAATGCAATGTCTCTCAACAGTAACTCTTTACGTTTCATCTTCCCTTGCCCACTGTGTGTGTGTGTGTGTGTGTGTGTGTGTGTGTGTGTGTGTGTGGACAGTCATCCACTCTGGTAAGTGATATACGAAGCCTTACTCCAGTGTCTCATTACTTTACATCTCCCCAGGGTTCTTTTGTGTGTGTGTGTGTGTGTGTGTGGATACATGGTCACTCGTCAGTCAATTTCCTATCATCTTTTACTGCAGAAGTCGAAGATCATAAAGGAATTCTCCCAGTCACCTCATCTATCATCTTGCCATTGTTGCATTAGACCATGGGGCAACTCCAAGCTCATTCCAGTCACTCTCTTCGCTCCGACAAGATGAGAGAGAGAGAGAGAGAGAGAGAGAGAGAGAGAGAGAGAGAGAGAGAGAGAGAGAGATGGGCAAGGCAAGAATATTGTGATCAAACGGGATGGAAGCGAGAGAAAGTGGGCGTATTCAGGAACGTCTTGCTCTCTCTTATATTGGGTAGGGTTTTTTTTTCTTTTCTGAGTCCCCCCTCTCCACACTTCTTCTTTCTCCCCATCTTCTTTCAATGATGATACCTTTTTTTTTTTTTTTAAATAGATTTTAGACGATGAAAAGAGTATATGGGATTATTATTTTTTTCCTGAGCGTCCCATCTCCTCATCCTGTTTCATCTAATGTGTTTATTTCGTATGCATTATTCTGAATATCATTAGTTGTAGCACTAGTCATGCAACTTACAGTGATCAAGAACGTATATATGTATGTTTGTATGTATGTATTATTGAAGCCTCTGAGTAAGTAAAAAAGCAGAGAGAGAGAAAGAGAGAGAGAGTAAAAAGTCTGATGGGCAGGGAGAAAAGGATAGGATGCAAGAATATTGTGATCAAACGAGATGGAAGCGAGATAAACTGATGGCATTGCAGTCCATTTCTTTCTTGTATTGGTGGGGGAGACTTGTATTTTCCTCAGTCTCCCTGATCATTCTTCGTTTTCTTCCAATATTCAGTTGTACTGTTATTATTATTATTACTATTATTATTATTATTATTATTATTATTATTATCCTACGTTGCCCCATGAGGACCGTAGGAGCCTGGGGCTAGGCAAGTTGGTCCTGGCATTTAAAATTATTATTATTATTATTATTATTAAGTGTGGTGCTGCTTGTAAGCTGTTTTAAACTGATTGGCAAGTCAATTTTTTTGCTGTAACCTATTGTATATTATTATTATAAAACAAGCCATTTCTCAGTGTGTATTAAGGTTAGGGCAATGTAGATAATAACAAGATATTCATATTTCGAATCACGTAGGCGAGATATTTAGTTTTTTTTTTTTTGCATTATTTTCCTCCTACGTCTTAAGGTTTGCAAACTTGAAGACTGCATTCCAAATTTAGTTTAAACGACCTTTCAGTGTTCTCAAGAAATTGTTGAAAATGCCTGGGATCTTACGAGATGCTCAATGTACTTCTCTTTTGCAAATTTTTCCATCGCATCACCAATAAGCAATTTCCATACCTGATTCCGCCCTTGTAAGCTTTCCACTACATTCTTATTCATGCTCGCCGCAATTCTGCCTCTCGCCTCAGAAATTGGGTTTTGCAGGCAGCGTGAGCCGGGCGAATGTGGCGTGAGATTGATGGTGGTAGAGCGACACCCAGCCTGATCACACACCACCACCACCACAACCACCACTGAACCACACCACTATACCAGGCTAACATTGTATCAGCTACCAAAGACACTGTCATACCACACCAACATACCACCAACAACAACTGCACCCACCACTACCACCATCATACCGCCACCAACCACCATCACCACCACCACCACCACAAGCCATGATACAGCACCATCACACCACCACTACACCACTGCCACCATCATCACTACTACCACACCATGACAATTCACCAGTGCACCATAACCCCACTGCTATACTCCACCACTACACCACAGTCACCACCACCACCACACCACAGCACTGCCACATCTGCAAACATACCACCACTACATCACACACACACACACACACACACACACACACACACACACACACACACACACACACACACACACACGAACCCTTCCACAGCGCAGTTCAGAGTAAGAGTAAAATGGCCAAAGATATAGAAAACTTAACTTGAAAGGAAAAAGAATGCAAAAAAAAAATGTTCATATAAAGGCCGCTTATAACAAGGAAATTTCACATCATCCGCGAACGAAGGTGTCAAGAACAGGGATAATGGAGGATGCCACCACCGAGAAAGATCGCCAAAGGTGAGAAAAAAAAAAAAAAAAAAAAAATCGGCAAAGTGAGAAGTGGGAAAGGTGTATTTTCTATGCGTTTCGAGGTCGCTTGTTGTTCTTAGATATGGAAGTACATCTACATATACATCACTTCCTTGAATGTTAAAGTGTACAATAATCTTACTTTATCTTCCAACCTTTCGCACTTCTATATGGGGGCAATGTTGAGGCTATCCAAGTGTGATTTTCCATTCTTTTTTTTTTTGGCCTTTTCACGGCTGGATGCCATTCCTTTCGCCTAATGCTTTAAATAACGATTGTTTTACCTCCAGATATATGTGAAGGTAGCTCTTCAATAACCTTAAAAGAAGCCAGTCACAGTAAAAAAAATCACTGACCTGTATCAATAAGTAACCTGTGGTGGAGTTGCCTCTATCCGTGGACACTGTTATGCCGCCCCGGGGAGAATCAAAACTCAAGACCTGCCGGGGAGAGAAAAAATAATACTTAAATACGATCTCAAACCACCTACCTGTTCAGTAATGTATACGGAAGACTTAAGGTAAAGAATCTTGCATTTTGGCTTTCTTTTTGAGCAATAGTCTACGTGATGGTAATTATTTTAGTTGATCACCTCATGTATTTAATTGTGATTCGTCAATAATCTTGTTCATGTATCCCTGTAATTGTTGTTCCACAGAAGATATACAGAGGTAGATAGATAATAGACAGACAGACAGACAGACAGATATACTGATTGGTAACTAGACACCTGGACAGAAACAAGAGATAGAGAAAACCACCCCCTCTATAGCACCAAGCCATTCCCCCCTCCAAACAACCCCCCACATCACCACTCCCTTACCTTTCCATTGTGATACCAAAATATATATGTGGGAGGCTCTGGACTGTGGCTGATGAGACAGGTTAAGTTAATGGCGGATCCCTTGTCTACGTGGATGTCTGGGGCGCCTACTATTCTGGCTTGAGGTTCTGTGGGGAGAGAGAGGAGAGTTTGGTTAGAGAGAGAGAGAGAGAGAGAGAAGGGGGGGGGATTTGTGTTTCTGCAGGAGGGAAGAGAGTTTGGTTAGTAGCAGATTGACGAGGAGTGTGTGAAGGAGGACAGTATGTAGTGAGAGAGAGAGAGAGAGAGAGAGAGAGAGAGAGAGAGAGAGAGAGAGAGAGAGAATAATTCGACATGTATTGGGAAGTGTTCAGCAGATACGGAAATTAAAG
>NC_137063.1:49392947-49407947 GCF_032717465.1 Coenobita brevimanus | reverse complement strand
TCACCCCACTCCACATCACCCCACTCCACATCACCCCACTCCACATCAACCCACTCCACGTCACACTGCACCACATCACACCACCCCACTCCGCACCAACCACTCCACGTCACAGTACTCCTCGTCACACTACACCACTCCACACCACACCACGTCACACCACACAAGTCATCACAACACGTCATACCAAAAGGAAGTAATCGATGCGCCCGGAACCCCCGCATCTAGTAATTTTATAGTTGGTTGATATTCCATTTGATATTTTGTAATCCTCTCTCTCTCTCTCTCTCTCTCTCTCTCTCTCTCTCTCTCTCTCTCTCTCTCTCTCTCTCTCTCTCTCTCTCTCTCGGCTTCTTGGACGTCTCGTAACTATTATTAACCTGATATACACTTATAAGATTAACCCAAACCATATTTTGCAAAACTCAGTACTGTAAGTTCCCTCGTCGCTAAGAAAGCTAGTCTCATCTAATTTATGTATCACAAAGATGCACATAAATGTACATGGTATAGAGGGAACAGGGATCGTGTTGAAAGAAGCCTGATTGATTACGTGCTCGTAGAGAGGTCGTTGATGGGAATGGTTGCTGATACGAGGGCCGTGAGAGGACGATGTGGAGGTCTGTCAGATCATATGACTGTGGTAGGCAAGATCAAGCTGAGAGGAGTGAGGTGGATCAAGAGAGAGAGGAGCACTCAGGGAGAAAGACTAAAAGTTGAGAAGCTGAGAATCAAAGAAATGGCGGATGATTGCAGGACCAAAGTAGAGGAGGAGTTAGAATAAGTGAATTGGAATTAAATGGATCTGGACAGCCTGTGGAATGCATATCGGGATTGCCTAATTAGTTAGGAATGCTAAAGCGGTGTGTGGTGTGGCAAGAGTAACAACAAAGAAGAAAGGTACGGCATGGTGGGATGATGAGGTTAAGAGAGCAGTGGAGGAAAAGAGGAAGAAGTGGCTAAAGTATTTACAGGACAGAGGCTCAGTTGAAATAAGAACTGATTATATTGAGAGCGAGAAGTACGTAAAGAGACTAGTGAAGAGGAAAAGGGAGGTAAATGATGATCTAGGAAGAAAAATGAATACAAGCTACTCTGAAAATAGGAATTTATTCCGGAAAGAGGTGCAGAAATGTAGAAGTGACAGTGGAAAGAAATGTGATGGTGTGAAGGATGTAGGTGGTAGATTATTAACCCATGGGAATGAACTAAGGACCAGATGGAAAGAATATTTTGAAAGCTTGATGAATGGGAATAAAGAGAGCAGAGCGCCTGTAAACATGATTGGTTTTGGGGTGTGTGCAGAGAAGGAATGCAGTGCCACGAGACATGACACTAGCATAGGTGAAGAGCGCTGTGAAGCAGCTGCAGATGGAGCAGCTGGGGTTGATGAGGGATATGCAGAGATGATGAAGTGTAGTGGAAAGAAGTGCTCGTTGGAGATATGTAAGAAGGCATGGATGATTGAAATTGTGCCAGCAGAGTGGAAAAAGGCTGTGATTGTACCCTTGTACCAAAGTAAGGGTCAGCGAAGTTAGTGCAAGAATTACGCGGCATAAGTTTATTGAGTGTAGTAGGGAAGGTATTTGGAAGAATTATTATAGAGAAAGTAAGAGAGATATCAGAAGTCCTAGTGAGTGATGAATAGGGTGGTTTTAGGAATGGCAGAGGATTTTTTTTTAAATAACAGAACAGAGGAAGGAAAAACAAATGAATAATAAAAAACAATCCATACACCAGATTACTGGTGTCCTCTGTTTATAAAATGGCTGTAACAGTTTGACTTGAACAGCTGTGGGTTGAAGTTTGGAGGGAAACAACTCTGGGGAAGCGAGTTCCAGAGAGATCAGTTCGGGGAACGAAAGAATTCTAATAGGCAGAAGTTCTGCAATATGGCTGAGTGACATTCCAGCCATGAGCGCTACCAGATGCCCGTGTAGCACGAGGGAAGGCATGGAGAGGTGGCATCATGGACGCAAGTTTGTCTGAGCATTTTCCATAAAAATATCTGTAAAATAATGCAAGGGAGGCAACATTTCTTCTTGCTAGTAGGGAAGGTAGTTTATTTGTAATGGCAGGGTTGTTAATAATTCTAACGTCTTTATTCTGAATATTGTCTAGTTGTTTTAATGCAACCTCTCCACATCCATTCCACAAGGGTGAGCAATATTCAAGCTGAGAGCGCTCATGACTCTTATAAATTATAGCTAACTGCTCGTCAGTGAAGAAGTTACGGACTCTGTACAATAATCCAAGTTTCCTTGAGGCGGTTTTAGCAAGTGATCTAACATGAGAGGTCCAGCTGAGGGCATTGTTAAATGAGACGCCGAGAATTTCAGTACTTTTGGAGATGGGAATATTAGTAGCACTGAAGGTAATGTACGAATCTGGCAATATCTGTCTGTTAGTAAATTGTATATATTTAGTTTTACTAGCATTAAATGAGACAAGGTTGTTTTGTCCCCATTCACTGATCGTAGATAGGTCTTGATTGATGGAGATGGCTGTACTGAGTTGGGAGGTAGTGATAGACTTTGTAAATGGGTGTCTGAATTTGAATGAACTACTGTATGTAGTGTTGAGTCATCTGCATATGAATGGATGGGAATGTGGGTGACAGATAAGAGATCATTAATATGAACCAGGAATAGGGTTGGCGCCAGAACTGATCCCTGCGGCACGCCGGCGTTAATTGAGTGGAAATTGGAATGTACATCATCTACTTTTACTTTTATTTTCCTGTCACTGAGATATGAGGAAATCAAAGGAACAAAAGACGTTAGTCCATAGCAAGGGAGTTTGGACAGCAGGGAACGGTGCCATACTCTGTCGAAAGCTTTAGAAATATGAAGGGCTACTGCATGAGTTTCCCCATGTAGGTCAATTGATTGATGGATGGTATGAGTTAGGAGATTGAGTATGTCAATGGTGGAACTTTCCTGGCCAAAACCATATTGTCTATCGCTAATTAAGTTGTTGGATTCAAGATGTTTAACAATGTGCTTATTAATTAAAGTTTCAAATACCTTACCAAGAGAAGATGTGACAGCTCTTGCTCTGTAATCAGAGGGGTCAGAGGAACTTCCTTTCTTCGGAATTGGGTGGATATTGGCTTCTTTCCATGAATTTGGGAATGAAGACGTACGTAAGTACGTATGCATGTGTGGATCAAATATTTGCAGTGAGACATAGCAGAGAAGGCTTGTGAGAAAGACCATAAGGTGTTTATGGCATTCATGGATCTGGAAAAAGCAGATGACAAAGTGGACAGAGAAGGATTGTGGAAAGTTTTGCGCATGTACTGTGTAGATGGTAAGCTGCTAGGTGCCGTCAAGAGTTTTTATGATGGTAGTGAAGCATGTGTAAGAGTTAATGGGCATCTAAGTGAATAGTTCACGATGGTGTGGGCGTGCGACAAAGTTGTGTGATGTTCAATATATATATATATATATATATATGGATGGGGTGATAAGAGAATTAAAAACACGAGTAATGGAGAGGGGGAGGGCGTTGGTAATGAATGGTGATGGATGGAATATCTTAAATTTGTTGTATACTGATGATGCAGTACTGCTTGCAAATACCGCACAAGAACTTAGATTAGTGCAGAATTTTGCTGATGTCTGCGAGCGTCGTGTCTTAAGAGTAAATGTAGAAAAGGGTAAAGTGATGGTTATTGAGAGAGAAGGTGACTTCCAGTGCGATGTTGCGGTGAATGGAGAGAGACTGGAATTGGTGAGAGAGTTCAGGTATCTGGGTACAGTGATAGAAACGAGCGGAAAATGTGCAAAAGAAGTAGAAAGTAGTGACACAAGGAAGAAAAGTGGCTGATGCAATGAAGGCCTTGATAAGAAACAGAGGCTTGAGTGTTGCAGCTGCACGAGGCTTACATGAAGGAGTGATAGTGCCAACTTTGACATATGGATGTGAGACTATGGTGTGGCGTGAAAATGAAAAGTCAAGAGTAAGAGCAGTGGAGATGGGACTGCTGAGGAATGTATGTGGAGTACAGAGGGTGGATAGAATACGAAATAATGTGCAAAATCGAAGAGAGTGTACTGAGATGATATGGTCATTTGGATAGAATGGATAACAATAAAGTGGTGAAAAAGGTATATCTGAGCGAAGTTGGAGGAGGGAGGAGGCGATGTAGGTGAAGAAGAAGGTGGAGAGATATGGTGGATGAGTGTTTGAGGAAGAGAGGTTTGGAAGTCGGTGAGGCTAGGGAACTGACAAGAGATCGAGCTCGCTGGATGAATTTTGTGAGAAATGCATGATCAGGGATGTGGCACCCCTTTTTAACGTGGCAGCGTCCGGATTGACCTTATCGGATATGTTTGTATTGAAGCTACAGAACTTTATGAATGTTTTTGGCGTATCCGATAGAGCCAGGATTCCGGGGGCACGAATGATGAGTGAATGGAAGCGTGGCCCATTAGACTGGGCAAATTTGGGCTGTCTGGACATTGCTACTCCTCACCCTGCCCTAGGGTGGGAAAGGAGGTCCGGATGATGAATGATGATGGATGTGTCTCCCATTGCTGTGTCCCCTCCCTATGAACACATATATACTTTTGCTCATACATATATATATATACATACAGACACACACACAAAACTAGTCACACATATAGCAAAAGGGAGACTAGTTCATACACACATGTTTTACAGATACACAGTTATGCACCGACAAATACACTAAAACATAAATACATACATGCATGACCTCAAGAACACAGAAACACAAACACGCTTAGGTACACACAAAACCTTAGACACCCACACACACAGGACAAAATACATGCACACAAAACTTCACACGTGCCCACTTGTACATACAAGAACTCATTCTCAAGACATCAACACGCACATGTACAAGACTTCAACACACACACACACACACACACACACACACACACACACACACACACACACACACACACACACACACACACACACACACACACACACACACACACACACACACACACACACACACACAGCCCAAACTGACAACAACGTTGGCACAAATATGAGGCAGGAAAGTTATCACAGGTTGAAGTTCCCAATATGATCAAGTTGCCAACATTTCATTGCCTGTGGAGGTGGAGGCGGGGCTTCCACATTCTGGGAGGGGAAGGGGGGTTGATGGGGGAGGAGGGGGGGTCAGTGGAGATGGAGTTGGTTGAAAGGGGTCGGTGAAGGTGGCTGGGGAGTGCACATTGAGTTGCATTTTCGTCTTAAAGGTCTCTTGCAACACCATTTCATTGGAAAATCATATTAAATTTTGCCGCATTGCCACTCTCTAGAACGTATCTACCAATCGATAATATGTAAGAATATTTCTCAAAAAAATTTATTACAATTACAGCTAAAATGGATCATAATTTTTTCTTCTTTTTTGTAATAAGTTACTGAAAACCTGATATTTGGTGGGTAATTAAGGTGCTCCAATCGGATTGAGCCTGTGTAGGTTTATATCCAAGGGATGGTTGGGGTTTATTGCTCATGTAATGCCACTCAGGGATGAGTGAGGCTGGTCGCTTTCACCTTAAATATCAGGACCAACTTGCCTAGCCCCGGGCTTCTACGTTCCTCATGGGACAACACAGGATTCGATGATGATGATGTTACTGAAAACTCTTTTGTGGTAATACTGAAAATAATGATTGGGAAACCTTATTTGTAGAAAAAGGACATGTTGGAAAAAAATAAATAAATAAATCTGACATAGTCCGTATCCAGACCTAACAACAATTAATCTTCATCACTTTTAACAAAACACTAAGTCAACTCCAAACTCCCAAGAAGAAAAGCAGCAGTAACAACCAGCATTCCAGTATGCGGGGGTTTTCAGAAATGTCTCTCGCCAGCGCAGACCCTCGCCAAACTTGGAGGATATTGACGTTAGGTTGGCACAGGTTCTCCAGTGTCGTATAATGTAAACTTTGGAGGAAGCATAACTCGTGAGCGCGCTTTGCTAGGGCGACATGCCAGACAAATGAAGGGATTTTTTTTTTGTCTTGCTTTATTTGCGCTAAGTTCTGTCATCGGTAGGGTCTCTTATAGCTCTTATTTTAGAGAGAGAGAGAGAGAGAGAGTGAGTGTGAGTGTGTGTGTTTGTGTGTGTGTGTGTTATTTTCCTCTGCTCTACTCAAGTTCTGGTCATCAGCTTGTTATCAGACAATATTGTGTACCCTTGTGTGTGTGTGTGTGTGTGTGTGTGTGTGTGTGTGTGTGTGTGTGTGTGTGTGTGTGTGTGTGTGTGAGAGAGAGAGAGAGAGAAGGAGAGAGTTATTTTCTTTTTCTCCACTCGAGTTCTAGTCATCAGTAGGTTTTCAGACAATATTGTGTACCCTCGTTTGTGTGTGTGTGTGTGTGTGTGTGTGTGTGTGTGAGAGAGAGAGAGAGAGAGAGAGAGAGAGAGAGAGAGAGAGAGAGAGAGAACTTTGCAGTCGGGAAGACCTGTGATTCGAGTAGCAGGAGATAAAAGAAATAAAAGCTCATTCAGTAGTAATTACCGGGAGATAATAGTAAAGACATATAATGATCTTCTGTGAAATAATGTTAATATACACGAATATCGGGAAAAATAATTATATATCCTTATATTTTTTACTAAACTCCCACGAACAAAACTCACAGGGGAGGTTAAATCACTGCTCAAGTCAATTATTTATAAACATAATACAAGTCAAATGGAAATCAGGGTTTATACCGACGAAGGCCAAAAAAATAAGGTTTTCTATCATTCCTGAACTCGCACAGAAGCCTCCCTCCCGCCTCTTCCAGATGAGATGCAGAGGAAGGATGATCAATACATGTTAAACCCAAGATACGATAAGTAAATGAGGTTGAACTGTGCAAGTGGGGTTCATGTTTAATGCAGACAGGTAAATATTGTGTTAAAAGAGCTTACTCGTGAAAGCCAGCATTGCCTACTTTGAGAGAGAGAGAGAGAGAGAATTAGTTAAGCAGTCAGAGGAAATTACATAAAAATAAGAGAAAAAAAGCTAAAGGGCAGACATGAGAGGCAAAGGGAAGCTAAAATCAATGTCCCTTTGGAGGCTTCAAAGGGAGAGATAAAGCACCGTCTCGCTTACGCAAACAAACCTGCTGCAGACGAGGTCCTTGTGTGTATGTGTGTGTGTGTGTGTGTGTGTGTGTGTGTGTGTGTGTGTGAGAGAGAGAGAGAGTGTGTGTGTGTGTGTGTATGTGTGTGTGTGTGTGTGTGTGTGTGTGTGAGAGAGAGAGAGAGAGAGTGTGTGTGTGTGTGTGTATGTGTGTGTGTGTGTGTGTGTGTGTGTGTGTGTGAATTGGAAAGGCGCTTTATTATGAAGACGAGATGGAAAACGGAAATATGATCATGAACGGTGAATAGCGTGTGTGTGTGTGTGTGTGTGTGTGTGTGTGTGTGTGTGTGAATGAGTGTGGGTGTTTGGTTGCCTACGTGTGAATAGGATGAGAGAGAGAGAGAGCGAGAGAGGGAGGGAGAAGGTATATATCTAATGTATATAATCTTGCACAGTTTCATCTTATACACAAACAAATATTATGATGAGAGGAAACATAAGGATTCACTGGGGACTGGCAGTGATGAGATTGTCCAAGAAGAGTCTGTGGAAGAAATAGAGGAAAAAAGATTGAAGTCGAGGAAAAGGAGGAAAAGACTATAGGACAAGGAGATGATCTTGAGGGAAAAAGAGAAGGAAAAAGAGGGAGAAAATACAAATCGAGGAAAATGAGGGAAAACTAAAGGGAAAGAAGATGATTTAGAAGGAAGAGGAAATGGAAAAGGAGGAAGAAAGAGGAGAGAAAAAACAAAAGAAGGAGACACAGGCGAAGAAGAAGGAAAGGAAGTGAGAATAGTCGAAGAAAAGCAAGGAAAGAAGTAGAATGAATGGAAAAGAGGGCAAATAAGAGGGAGATAATTTAGTAAGGAAGAGATGAAACGAAACAAGTGAAGGAAAGATGACGGAGGAGAAGGAGAAAGAGAAATGAGAGAAGACGACGAGGAGGGAGGAGGGAAGAGAGCAAAGGTAATCATTTATAGAGAACGGGAGAGGGAGAATAAGGAAAGAAAAATGAGAAAGAGGAAGAAGAGGAGGAGGAGGAGGAGAAAGTGGAGGAGGAGGATAAATGATAGAAGCAGGAACAGGAAGGGAATAAGTGAACGAAGAAGAAAAGGTGGACAAAGAACACACAGAAACAGCAGGAAGAAGAGGAGGAAAATTGGGGGGGAAAGAGGAAGAGGAGAAGAAAGAAGAATGGGAGAAGGACTGACGAAGAAAGGCCGTAGGAGGAGCAATACGAAGAGGAAAGGGAATTGGAGACGGTGGAATTTGAGGAGGAGGGTATGAAAGACGGAAATGCTAGAGGAAGAGGTCGATAAGAGAGTAAGAAGAACAGGAGAAGGAGGAGGAGGAGGTAAAGGAGGATGGGACGAGAGAGAGAGAGAGAGACTGGAAGAGGAGGTTAAGAAGAGAGTAAGTAAAACTTGAGATGGATGAAGAGTAAGAGAAGGAGGAGGAAAAAGAAGGGGAAGACAGAGAGGAAGTGGATGAATGTAAGAGGAAAGAGACCAAGTTTAAGAGGAAGAGAGGGAGAGAGCCAAGATGAAGAGAAGGGAGTTAATTAAATATGGAGCTCCAGCAAGAGGCACTCAGCTGTTCCTGGTCTTCTCAGTATTATCCTATTCACTGCAATTATGTGGTTTTAATCTCTATTCATTCCACCTATTCTCGTCGGTTGAGGAAGCTCCCCAACACCTCTTCCTAAGCGATTTGTTTTTGCATAGTATAGCTGTATTGGAGAGATTCATTTAACACAGCAGGACAGTTAGGTGTAATAAGCAAAATAAATCGTTTAGGAAAAGGTGCTAGGGAGCTTCCTTAACTGATTAGAATACGGGCCCTAGAGACACCTTAATTCAGCTCAGGGGTAAATCTCTTATCGGAAGGGGGATAAGGAAGGCCATATCTAACCCCTCCAGTTGGAAAAGTCTCTCTCCTAAGCTCAATAAAATCGTCTGGAGATAGCAGATGCAAGACATAAAACACGCCATCGGGTTGAAGGAGCTAACTTCTCCTCACCGATCTTATTCTTACTTTTTCCTGTCGACTTTATTCACATCGATACATTTTTCAATTTGCAGGAGTTAGTTTTTTACTCACTGGGTTTTCAAGTTATTTAGCAGATTTTTTTTTTTTAAATATTGTAGAAGGAAGTTATTACTCAAAGGAGAAAAAACATATTTGTCAGGCCCTATCAGTAATGTCAAAATGTTACGAAAAATAACAGGTCTACGAATATATTGCCAGATATTATGGAGTATCGAGAAATTTGGAGGATCAAGTTTTTATTTATTGTATTTGATTTTGTTTTATTATTTTCTTTTTTGCTGGAATAGATTTCAGATGCTTCACGAAAACATTGAAGTGACAAGATTATCATGACGTGAAATGCGATGTAAACGGCGCGCACTGGACGGGTATCATGTTCACGGAAATCTGTCAGTAAATATTCCTTTGGAGGAAACTCTGAGCAAACCAGACTGTTATTGGCGTCTGGGGGAAGGTCAACACCCTTACTGAGCCAGACCAGGTGAAGTGGGCGGGACTGTGAAGTGGCGTGTTGTCTTCACTTCATCGCTAAGCAATCTCGGTGGATTCACACACACACACACACACACACACACACACACACACACACACACACACACACACACACACACACACACACACACACACACACACACACACACACACACACGAGACATAGTAAACAGCACGAGTTAATACCAGCACACACACACACACACACACACACACACACACACACACACACACACACACACACACACACACACAAGACGCAATAAACAACACGTCAATTCGAATAAAGGTCAAGCACCCACAACTTAGCATAAATTAGTTCTCAAAGGAGTCGATGCCGATGAGGGGGGCCTTCGCAAGATGGCACTGACAGAGCTGCGCGTCTCCGTTGTCGGACTCCTACTACTACTATTACCAGAGCATACAATCCTTCCTCTTCAATACAGTATCTACCTATCTACTGTATCTACCTTCGTACCTGCCTACTTACCTACCTACCTTATTCTCTTTTCCTTTCTGAGATGACTTGGCAATTAGTGGGTTACATTACACCTAGTTTCTTTTAATCCATTAAGTATGATGATGATGATGATGATGATGAAATACCGTGGAAAATTGTTTTAAAATTGATGATGATAACGATGACGATGATAATGATGGCAGCAAATTCACCCCCCAGCAACACACTGGAAATATGTGTGTGTGCTGTGTTTACCCTGATCAGCTGAGTGCGCCATCCAATTTCAGTAATGTTTACAGAAATGTTTAGTGCCAAATGGGCTGAGTTATTGCCATGTTTTACTTTTATCTATTTTTTTTACGGCAGTGCTCTTGCTGTTCCTGTTGTTTGGTGTCAGAAAAAAATTATCACACACACACACACACACACACACACACACACACACACACACACACACACACACACACACACACACACACAGAACAGTAAATATAAAACTAATTAAAACAGTGAGTAGGTCCAAGACTTCGAAACTGCATCACTGGCTTCTGAGATTTGCTGCTCGCTACGTCGTTAGAGAGAGAGAGAGAGAGAGAGATTCAGCCTGGCGTGATGTCTTTTCCTTTTTTTTTTTTTTTTAATGAAGGAGGAACCAAAGGCCAGAGCCAGCAAGACTGTTCCCTCCAGGAAAATACAAAAACAGGCCAGAAAGCTCAACATTGTTTTACTATCAGTAGAATCTCCATTTAATTACAGCTCTATAGATGCACACTTCACACGAAACAGTCTGATACCACAAACGATGGGTATTGAAAAACCCAATTATTCTGCCGTTAGTGCAATGGTGATGCATTATATATCGTATCGTTTCATATTTCCTAAGCAGCAATTAAGCTGATAAAAGACGAACCACACTGAATCATCATGAGCTGTAGTGATTATTTAGCATATTATGAAACTCTTCCTGAACGATAATTTTTGATCGACTGTGCATTAATAACACCATGAGAGGAAATAATGTGTGGCATAAATCGCAATGGAAGAGGTGTTAGAAAATTTCTAGTATCTCTTCAATTAAGAGCTTTGCCAGACTTGGATATAATCTTCCCTTTGAACAGGTCATACCCCGTGAGAGCAAGACCCTTAACATATTTTCTCTTGCGATTTAATTTTAGATATGGGTGGTTAATAAGGTTTTGTACGCTACTTATGCGGAGCATGGCGATATTGGAAGGATTTATGTAGCGCAGACAAGGACAGCAAGGTGTAATCAAGAAAACAAATCGATTAGGAAAAAGTGTTAGGGAGCTTCCAGCACCGACGTGAATACGGGACACTGGCTTCTGTTCCCAAAGAGGATTCCAGTGAGAGGCTTTCCGCGCGGCTCTCAACACGCCGTAAACTGAATCGCCACAGAGTCGTTGCTTGGGGATGAGCCTTAATGTTTCTAGGGCAGCTTAAACTAGAACAAAAGCTCTGTATTTTGGCTCTGTCCTCTCGCTCTAAATTTTCACTAAGGGGTAAACTCTCGGCTTTCTAAATATATATGGATGTGTATTCTCTCTCTCTCTCTCTCTCTCTCTCTCTCTCTCTCTCTCTCTCTCTCTCTCTCTCTCACACACACACACACACACACACACACACACACACACACACACACACACACACACACACACATTTTCGCGGCCACACAGTATCGCCTTGTTAACGTTCCCTCCCACATTGTATGCCAAACTTTATAAGAGAAATAATCCTGTAAATCAACTCTGGAACTGTCTTTAGTATGTCTTTCCCACTGTTTATGATCTCCAGTCTCCACTTTCGAAACTCATTGCATCAGCCATTTCGAAGGAGAAGTATTTCGATGGTGTTTTCCTCGCCTGGTCAAGAAAGAGACATGAATCGCAGGCTCTCTCTCTCTTCGGTTTTCCCATCATTCCACGTAAAAGTCAGAAAACGTATATATAAAGAAAAAACAGAACCGATATATCCTTGCTCTCTTTGGCGCCTCAGAAGACGTGCTGTTCCCGACACACACGAACTTTGCGTCTTGTATTTTTGCGGGTTCTCTTGCTGGCTGTCAAAGGATCGCTCCCAGAAGAAAAGGAAGGCAGGAGCGTCTTCGTACTCACCGCAACGACGCAGGCAAGAAGGATGGATGTGGCAATGTGTGTGCGTGGGTGGAATGGGATTGTGAGTGTGGGGGGAGGGGGATTGTGTGAGTGTGGGGGAGGGGGATTGTGAGTGTTGGGGGAGGGGGATTGTGAGTGTGGGGGGAGGGGGATTGTGTGCGTGTGGGGGAGGGGGATTGTGTGTGTGTGTGAGAGAGAGAGAGAGAGAGAGTGAACGATAGGAAACGAACCGAGATGCTGCATTTCATCCAGTCTTCTTTCTCCCTTGTCGCATCTCTGTCTGTCTGTCTGTCTCTGTCTGTCTCTCTCTCTCTCTCTCTCTCTCTCTCTCTCTCTCTCTCTCTCGTGGAGTTTTTAGCATGAGGGTCACAAAGGAAGGAACCAATATTGGCCAAGGAGCTGGGCATTATGTGTTTGTGTGTCCGGGAGAATGTTGCCATGGTTAAAGAGAGAGAGAGAGAGAGAGAGAGAGAGAGAGAATGTGCGTAAGTTTCAGTGATTGAGTGATCGATTGATGCGTGGATTTATAAACTTGTACCGTAGCAAGATGGATTGATGACTAGATAGAGAAACATAAATTAATAGATAGGTAGATAGGTAGAAAGATGGACAGGCAACCAGGTGAGCAGACAGGTATATAAATGGTAAAATTGAGTGTGTGTGTGTGTGTGTGTGTGTGTGTGTGTGTGTGTGTGTGTGTGTGTGTGTGTGTGTGTGTGTGTGTGTGTGTAGACTTCCTTTCCTGGGAGTTCCTTGTCTCGGCCGTAAGTGGCTTCAGTAAGGAATGTTTCTCAAGGTGACGTATTCTCCTTTGATCATGTTGCATTGCATGTTGCAGGAATTGAAGTCTTACAGATATTACATGAGCAAAAGGTGTCTTCATGTTGCTCATTAAGGTTACTCATACCTGAAGTTACGTTCGCGACAATGACTCTCTCTCTCTCTCTCTCTCTCTCTCTCTCTCTCTCTCTCTCTCTCTCCCCCAGCCATGATTATATTTTCAGTGTACGATTATACAAGATTATTTATATAGCTCACATATACAAGACATCCTTTTAATGTAGTACCTGTTTGTTCTGTTATTTATCACCATTTCTGAAAATTTTAGGAAGAGGACTTTGAGGTTATTCACACTTGTGGAGAAAATGAGAAAGAAAGTCAGTGAAGGAAAGTGTATAGAAACGAAACTGGTTGAAAAAGAGGAGGAAGTGAGACAAAGGACGTGGGTGAAAGATAAAAAGAGAGACCTGGAAGATGGAAAATTGACAAGGGATACTATCAAGAATACAGATTAACAGAGTATACAGAAAGGAAGATGGTGGAGGAAAGAGGAAGGGAAGACCAAGCAAGTGGCTGAAATATGAGGAGGATGAATACCAGAGGGACAGTGCTTTAGATTTGTTGAAGGGAGTGGAGAGAGGGCGACAGACTAGGTAACTTAATTTTATCATGGATGACTCTGAGGACGTCTTAAAAGTAGGCGCCTGGCAAGAGAGAGAGAGAGTGGCTGAGGGATCTTTAGATAATCCATCAGTGGCGCGGCTCGGCTACATCATTGCCACCACATGAGGGAGTCTCCAGCACCAATTAATGGGCAGAAAAAATATGAGAGGTCTGAACTACATCCGCCCCTCTCTTTCAGCATAAGCTAAATCGAGTTAAGTTTCAGTGGTTCCTGCTTTTTCATTTTCTTTTCGTCCTGGTGGTCAGAGGCACCAATTAGACTAAGGGTCATATGTAGAGCGTAGGTTGCAGGTCCCAAAAAAGCAGCTGTGTGTGTGTGGGTGTGGGTGTGGGTGTGGGTGTGAATTAGATCAGCTGCAGGGACAATCTTCTCCCTATAGGTCGGGTGACAGAAATTTGCGTTTTACGTACCTGGCCCAGATTTTTTCGTCCTTATGCAGCTTATTTCACTCAGGTCAATGGTGCAAAAAAAAACAATCCATTGACTCTCCATACTCTCCATGGCTCTTTTTCGTGACTAGCATCATACATTAGTGTTAGTCTAGTTCTCCAACTCTGCATTTACGATGGAGAGATAGCTGTTTCAGGCCAGGTTAGAGTAAAAACAGTATAGAAACATGCTTCCTCAGGCGAACAAATATGGATCAGAGAGAGGTGCATGTATTGAGAACAGCGCATGTAAAAGTAGGAGCGTTGTACTGGCTACGTTGATGTGCGTATTAGTTTTATATACATCTGTTGGAACTGACGGGGTGTTAACATAGGGAAATACATGAACACACATACTACCAGCTTCACATTAAATCTCCGCCACGATTGGATTCGAAGCAAAACTTAACGAACTACAGGTAGAGAGACGAACACGATAACCACTCAGCCACACGGAATAAGAGGACTGTATTAAAAGTACTGCTTCCACCAGCACTTATCCTAATATTTCCCTAGTTGCCAGCCTCATCAGCTCCATGAAATTGCCCTTCCCCTCGACTCACCAGGCCATTACAAAGCAAGGAGTTGATCCTTTGCCAGCTCCCTTTGTGCTCATTCACGTCTTCGCTCTGAACGGGAGTGGTGCGAAGGGACGAGATGATGCGTATGTGTGTGTGCCAGCGCTGCCTCGGCTTCGATCAGAGGTTGTGTGTGTGTGTGTGTGTGTGTGTGTGTGTGTGTGTGTGTGTGCAATATAGTAAATGTGTCTGCATATGATAATATTTTTGCCTGTATGTCGCTGTAAATATTTCAAGGCGTGGATGTGCAAATGTTACCTTACGTGTGTGGTGTGTGTGTGTGTGTGTGTGTGTGTGTGTGTGTGTGTGTGTGTGTGTGTGTG
>NC_137063.1:49367947-49390447 GCF_032717465.1 Coenobita brevimanus | reverse complement strand
GTAATGAACGGAGGGAGAGAGAGAGAGAGAGAGAAAAGTGTGTGTGTGTGTGTGTGTGCAAAATGTGTGTGTGTGTGTGTGTGTGTGTGTGTGTGTGTGTGTGCAAAATGTGTGTGTGTGTGTGTGTGTGTGTGTGTGTGTGTGTGTGTGTGTGTGTGTGTGTGTGTGTAAAAATGATGAACTTGGAGAAAGGTTACGAAAAAGAACGGCCGTACTAAGGCAGAAATAATGGTTAAGGAGAGAGAGAGAGAGAGAGAGAGAGAGAGAGAGAGAGAGAGAAGGGGATAAGAGAGGGAGGAAGGGCGGGAATGAGTGTTGTGTGGGAGGAAGTCAGGTGTTTGGGATTGGCTTCGAGAGAGAGAGAGAGAGAGAGAGAGAGAATGTGTACTTGTGTGTGTGTGTGTGTGTGTGTGTGTGTATCTATATCTATATCTATATCAATCTATCTCTCTCTCTCTCTCTCTATGTATATATAATGCTCAGTGATTAATGAACCAGGCTTTAACAAGGGGCAAGAAAGTAGTGGAGTGGCAATATGATAAAAGATAGGAAGGCCCATAGAAATATAGATAAATGCCAAGGTTAGGGACTGAATTTGACGTTAACGATAAGGTAGGAAGGAACAGTGGGTGAAAATCGCCTTCAGTGGTCAGACCACCCTAGGCGAAGGGTTGACTGATGGCCGCTGGGTAAATGTACGTTGTCTTGAGGGGAAGGTTGATCAGAGAGGTAACCGATTATTATTTCTATTTTTTCCACATATTTTGGAAAATATTTTATCTCTGTTACTACTTATATTTTTGTTAAGTGAGAGTAACCTAGTGTGACAATTTTTTTTTTTTTTTTTTTTTTTTTTTTTTTTGAGAACATGTCAACGAGAAAACTCTTCTTTAAAGTTTTGTCATGAGGGGTGGTTATGCCTTTTTAAAAGTTTTTGACTTGTGAGTTTCTTCCTGTTCTAATATGTTTTTCCACCCTCAGGCTTGTCACCCTGATGCACTCTAATGCATTATTAATATTCATTAGTAATATCATGTATTACTGAATTTTGGTTAAGTTAATGTAGTATTTTCCTCGATATTTATTTACCATGCATGAGTGGCATTTAATCACGTTGTAACCGAGCATACGCAATAATGATGATCTGATTAACGTATTCAACAGTAATGGCCAAATTAACATATGTATTAATGATGATTAAATTAACGTGTGCAGTAACGATGATAAAATTAACACATCCAGTAATGATGATCAAATTCCGCGTATCCGATAATGATCAAATTAACGTATGAAGTCAGGGATACCTTCCATTTAATTCGTTCGTGTCCAGTATACTGTATACGGAAATCCGTACATGTTGAAGGCATAGTAAGAAGTAGAGGTCTAAGAATGTCTCCTGTGACCTTGTTAATGTCTTCCAGGGATCTGAGTCTTAATCACAAAGAGATATGTACTGAGAATTTTTATATTTCAGGATTCTTTATTAATACGAGGTGAAGATTAAAAAAAAAAAAACTCAAGGGTCTTTTTAGGGTCATTCTGGTTATGTATTTCAAGGTATTACTGGGTTGATGATAATATTGCCCACTATAGATATTATGGAGCACTACCTGTGGTCTAATTACCTTCAGAATTTTTCAAGACTTTCTAATACTGCTCTCTCGATAATACTACTCACCGTATATATTAAGATGCACCACGTACGATCTCACAGGCTTCGTGGACACCTGGCACTCGTAATTACCGGAGTCCCTCATCTGTGCGTACTTGATCTTGAGTATCCAGTCCTTAGAGCCCTGGGAATTGATGACCTCGAAGCGCTGGTCCGTCGTGTACGTGTAGCGACCCACCGTCATGATGTGCAGGTCTCGTTGTCGGATCCAAGAGACCTATTTGAGGAGGAAGCAGAGGGATTAGAGAGAGGGGGGAAAATAGGAGAGATGCAGAGAGAGAGAGAGAGAGAGAGAGAGGATGTGGTGTTGGTGTAACAGCTCACTGTCATGATTGGAAGGTCCTGTTGTTGATTCCACGAAACCAATTGAAGGGAATGAATGAGAGACAGGAGGAGCGCTGAGAGAGAGAGAGAGAGAGAGAGGAGGGAGGTGGTATGCAAATGACAGGAGAAAAATTGTATGGATAAAATATAATCAAAAACAAGTCAGATATTTTTCCCTCCTTAAAGGCCAACATTCTGGAATAATATTTGGTCCAAAATTCCTGTAAAATTATATAGGATAAAGTCATATAAATTGGGTTGTTTAAAACAGATTATATAGAATGAGATGGTGGGATGCGGTGTACTGTAGAGAGATGTGTAAGAGGTGCATGTGAGTTGGAGAGTGGGCAGAGGACAGGGTGACATGGAAGCGATTCGTTTGTGGCCACCCCAACAGGGATGAAAGCGTCTGGCTATAGATAAGTTACTCAATTTCTAGTTGGAATTGATGATGATGATGATGATGATGATGATGACAGTGATGATCCACCTAACCTATTAATGTTAGAGTTACGGTGGTGGTGGTGGTGGTGGTGGTGAAGATCATAACAAATCATAACAAATCATTCCAGTTCGTCTGTGTGAAGTGAGATTATGTTGATAATGATGATGATAAAGAAGGAAAAGTAGAAGGAGGAGGAAGAGGGGTTGGAAGGGAAGGAGGAGCAAGAAGAAGATAGGAAGAGGAGGAGGAGGAGGAGGAGGATTAGAAGAAGGAGAAGTAGAAGGCGGAGGATGTAGAGGAAGTGAAAAAGAAACCAAAAAGGCAACCAAGATGCTGATGACAAGATGAAAATAAAAATGGTAAGGGGGAATAAGGAGAGAGAGAGAGAGAGAGAGAGAGAGAGAGAGACGTAAGATGTGGCAGCTCAGGCAGATCTTACTTCTTGATCCCTGGCATGTGGGGGTGAAAGATGGAATGTTTTGAAATGGGAAAAGCAGAGAGCAGGGATGATTGAGAGAGAGAGAAAAAAAAAAAATAATAATAATACACGATTGAGAAATTCAGAATTTTATTTGAACCCTAGTGTAGATAAAGGACCGAAACTAGGATGAACGAAATATATAATGAAAAGACAGAGAAAACGAAAAAAAGGGAAAAATAGGGAAACACAGAGTAGAAGGGAGAGGGAAAAAAAACAGACACAGAAGAGACGTGTAATAATTCAGGGGAAATGGACGCATAGAAACAGTAAATCCAATTAGGGAAGGAACTGAGGGAGACAGAGAGACAGAAGGGGGAAGGAGAGAGGAAGTGGGATAGATGGGAATGCATTAGTGTATCTATTGAATTATATAGAGGGCCGGATCAGTGACGACTGTGGATGGGGAGTGGAGGATGAGAGGAGGTGGGGGAATTAGAGGAAGAGGTGATGGAATTAGTGAGACAGATGCATGGTAGAGAATGGAGGAATATTAGGAGAAAAGAATGGTAGATAATTGAGAAGACAGTAAATGTTACAGTAGAATTAGAGAGAAAGATACGTAAAGGGAGCAAGTGAATGATAGAAAAAATAAAAGGGAGATACGATCAGTAGGCAAGAGATATGATACAGTTACTTAGAAAGGTATGTGAGATAGCAGAGAAAATAGGAGTAAGTGAAAAGAGAGAAGATGAAAATGTATCTTGATGAGGATGGAGAATAGACTATGAGAAGGATAGAAAGAGGAGAGGGGAAGAGAAAAGAGGAGGAAGTGATGGAAATAACGGATAACATACGTGAATGTGCATGTAAGAGTTGAAGAAAGATGAAGGAAGAGGCATTCCGTAAAGAAAATGCTTTCACTTGTGGGTCTGGAATGTAAGATGAGAGAAGGCAAGGGGGACTGAGGGAGAAATGATAGAATTAGCGAGGAAGATGCGTGGGAGTGCATGTGAGACTAGGAGAGGCAAGGGAAAAGGTGAAATGAAGAGGGGAAACAATGGGGGGGGGGAATGTACGCATGAGTGTGGTGGCTGAAAAATACGAGGACTAGGGAATTTATACAGGCGGAATGTGATTAAGGAAGAAAAATAGCAAATGGACATGACTGAAGAGAATAGTGAAATTAAGAGAGAGAGAGAGAGAGAGAGAGAGAGGTAAAATCTTGGAAAAATATTATGGAGAAATGAAAGAGAGAGAGGATCGTGTGAAAATATGTTGACCTAAATATGACAAATGCGTGAGAGTGAAAGAGGTTTTAGGAAAATGCAGATCTATGAATGTGGCGAGAAATAGAATTTATCCCTTTTACCTTGACATGACAAAAAAATGCTGGAAAAAGCTGAGAGAGAGAGAGAGAGAGAGAGAGAGAGAGAGAGAGAGGGAAGAGAAAGTGAGAAAGTATAGTAGGAAATTTTACATGGATAAGTGTCATAAATGTAGGGGAGAAATAAAAAGAATGTTTTCGGGAATGTACTTTCAATGTACAGTAGTTAATTGAAAGAAAATGTAATTTAGTGTAATAAAATTAAACGGAGTGACGGAAGGGAAAACGCGACGATAGCACAACTCCCAGTATGTGCGGTGATGATGATGATGATGATAATGATGATGATGTGTGGTGAACGACAGCATTTACCCCTTGCATCACAGTCGACTTACAGGGATATATTATACTTATTAACGCCAGGCGATTCTGTTCGACGGTGAAAAATTCCACGAGGCAAAAAAATTAATAAATAAATAAATAAACCCCTTCCAACCTTTCACACATATATTTGCTTATTCTTGCTATCTCCAGACGGTTTTATTCTGCTTAGGAAAGATTTCTAGTAATGAAGGAACGATGGAAATAATAATATTCAATCCCTTTGAAATCTGCCGTTGAAAGTAGCAGCAAGTCTGAAAAATTCGTGATGAGGCGAGGCTGCATCTAACCCCTCCATCTCGAAAAGTCTCTTCAGCACTGAATAAACTCGTCCGTACAAGAATAAACAAAGAATTAAGGCAACCAAGAGAGAATGTTTAACTGGAGACCCAATTTCCCCTCAAAGATATAAATAGAAGCAGAAGGGAAATATTAGCCCGACGCAGCTGGCAGGAGGAATGGCGGGTTATGGAAAACCGAGAATAAAATTGAGACTGATGGTGTGTTCTGGTGCTTACCCTCGTCTGACACACACACACACACACACACACACACACACACACACACACACACACACACAATCTCTCTCTCTCTCTCTCTCTCTCTCTCATCCTTTAACCCTTGTGGGGGTGGGTATGGGGGAGGGGTAACAGAGGGAGAGAGGAGTGAGAATAAATGTGACTGTGATGTGAAATGTAGAGGAAACAATGAAAAATATGTTCACATGTAATTAAACATTTAGACGTAAAGAATTTACTCTTAAGCTGAGTAGAATCCTTAGGCGATACAAGTAAGCAAAAAGTAATTAATTAATTAATTAGTGAAATCGTTACCATTAATTTACATTCACATCTGTGTAATGAAGACAATTAATTGAACACAGCTTTCTCCCAATTTCAGTAATAATAATGATGATGATAATCATCATAATAATCCATCCTTCCATCCATCATCCAATCCTACGTTGCCCCATGACAAGCGTAGGAGCCCGGGGCTAGGCAAGTTGGTCATGACATTAATGATGAGAGTGACCAGCCTCACTCATCCCTGAGTGGCATGACGTGAGCAGTAAACCTCAACTTTCCCTTGGATATAAACCTTCACCGGCTCAATCCGATTGGAGCGCCGTAATTACCCACTAAACCACCAGGCGCCAAAATTTGGTTATACGGTTACCATCCAGGGTAGTAAATGGTTTCCTGGTGTACAGGAAACCATTTGGCTTGTACCTCAGTGTAGAGTCACCCACAGGCCGAAGAATGAGGAAAGAATGAAGAAAAGAAAGACAGAACAGGGAGCGTAAAGTCACCCGGAGGCAGAAGGACGAGGAAAGAATGAAGGAAAGAAAAACTGAAGAGGATGAAAGGAAAGAGGGATGGAGGAGAACAGCACTACATCGAGTGAGTGGATGACGAGCGCCCCCGCCTACAACAACAACAACAACAACAACATAATAATAAGAATAAGAAGAAGAAGTAGAAGACAATAATAATAATAATAATAATAATAATAATCATACATACATGCATCATCTAACCCTACTTTGCCCCATGGGGAGCGTAGGAGCCCGGGGCTAGGCAAGTTGGTCCTGACATTTAAGATAAGAGTGACCAGCCTCACTCATCCCTGAGTGGCATTACGTGAGCAATAAACCCCAACCTTCCCTTGGATATAAACCTTCACCGGCTCAAGCCGGTTGGAGCGCCTTAATTACCCACTAAACCACCAGGCGCCATAATTTGGTAATATGGTTACCACCCAGCGTAGTAAATGGTTTCCTAATGTACAGGAAACCATTTGGCTTGTCTCTTAGTGTAGAGTCACCCATAGGCAGAAGGAAGAGGAAAGAATGAAGGAAAGAAGAAGATGAAAGAAAGAGGGAAAGAAGGACATAAGAGGAAAGAAGAAAGAGAGGAAATGGCAGTCACCCGAGAGCAGCACTTCATTGAGTGAGTGGATGGTGAGTGCCCCCACCTACCACAAAATAATAATAATAATAATAATGAAATAATAATAATAATAATAATAAAAATAATAATAATAATACCACAAAATAATAATAATAATAATAATAATAATAATAATAATAATAATGAAATAATAATAATAATAAAAATAATAATAATAATAATAATAATAATAATAATAATAAAACTTTCCACAGGGAACTATCCACCAAATGTTTAAAGCTACTCCAATACAGTAATTTGGAAATAGGCAAACTCTACGAAACACCTAAATTATTTCCCGTCAGCCTTAGGAATTATTGGCAATTTATGGCACGCCTCGGCGCTTAAACTGCAGGTCCCACTAAGCATGGAAGTTGGACCAGCCCCACCCAGAAGAGGCAGGCCATAACTTAAGAAGCAGGAGGAGACGATTAAAGAGAGGCATTACCGGTGCGCGTGTCACCATCCATGTAATCCGTCACTGGGCAAGATGGATCTGGCCCATCCCCAAGCGACATCCAGTAGGCGATTTTTCAGGGCCCCGCATCGCCTGGGAAACTCTTAAACGGGTTCTTAATCCACTCACAGACGTGGCTGAAGATAGGTTATTCTATTAATCACCATTTTTGTACACTTTAGAGTTATTTTGGTGGAAAAAATAAAAAGTGGATGGTTTTCCAGAATCCAAGTCGCCTGGGAAACTCGAAATGGGTTATTTCCACTCATGCACATGGCTGGAGATTCTTTTTTTTTTTTTTTAGCTGTTCTGTACCTCTTCGACAGCAGAAGAAAATTACTTATTAGACTTATTTTAATGAGAAGAAACAGAGATTGGGTTACTGCTACTACTGCTGCTACTACTACAGCTACTACTGCTGTCATTAGCAAAACAGTAGAAGCCTTTAAACGACTTAGTAAATCCGAATTTGATGTCGCTGTATCCCGTCCTGTGAAATATACTCGTACGGACAAATTTTCCCGATGCACGTCAGTCATGAGCAGTCTCTCTCTTTTGTTTGCATGTTTTCAGATTTTCTGAGTTAGCCATATGTCTGTTCGAACTGCAATTCGTAAACACTGAACTTCATATGTGTAAGAGTGCCGATCCTGCCAGTATATGAAACTGTGATATAGGAATGTGAAGCGCGGGACCCCTTTAATGCAGAGAAATAAATGGATGCTTTCTCTTTTTTTTTGTTTTCATTTTGGTCTTTTGTTTTGGATTTGGGAATAATCTGTGAAATGATTGTCATGACAGATAGAAATAAATGAATAACAGAAGCAAAAACATGGGCATTTATCAAAGTTTTTAGCTGACTGTATCGTCCAAGTTTGTTTTTTTAGAACAGTGCGATAGAGTGCTGTAGATTTTTTTTCGATGTTTCAAAGGGGAAAATGCAAGAATGCGGAGGTCGTCGACGGGAGATCAGGCTTTTTTTTTTTTTTTTTTTTTTTTTGAGGGAGAGAGACTGGGGGAGTGACGAGTAGAAGGGGGGGGAGAGGGTGTCACAGAGGACGTGGAGAAGGGAGAGAGAGAGAGAGAGAGAGAGAGAGAGAGGAGGGGATAGAGTGGAGGCAAATATATAAAAGCTGCCTTGAACTGATTTTTTTTGGGGGGAGGGGATAGAGTCATGGTGGATTTTGGAAGGATGGCTTTTTTTGCAACCTGTTTTAATCTTTAACTACGAGAAACGGGAGGGATTAAAAAATATTTAACATATAAGAAAAATTAGAGAATGTGAAGAGTGTAAGAGCGACTTAGGAACTTAAAGAATGTGAGTTAATGTGGATGTGGAACGATAGAGGGTTACCAAAGGAATACATGGCGGAGAGAAAGAGCGAGCGAGCGAGCGAGCGAGCGAGAGAGAGAGAGAGAGAGAGAGGAAAGATACAAGCATTTAAAACCAATCTTAGACCGAGGGATGCGAAGTAAAAAAGACTGTAAAACTGCTGGAAAGGAAGCTCAATTGGCAGAAACTTGCTGATCTGGCGATTCCCCCTTGATTCCAATACTGCCGACCTCGCCTTACCTCCCCAAAGAGAGCTCATCCAGATTTTTCACTGTTTTTTTTTTCTGATTTGTTTGTTTATTATTTTTAGTGGGCTTTATTGACATGACTACGAATGCTTTTCTGGTCCTGGTTGTGATTATAAAAGGATGAGAGACGTTTGTGGCGGTGTGTGTGTGTGTTAGGCCTCAACGTTTACATTGCGACAGGGTTTGTTAGATCATTGATATCTATAATTAGCAGGATGATTGGCATTTTAGTAGTATGCATGCTGTGTAGGAAAGAAAGACAGAGAAACAGACAGACAGACAGACAGAGGAAGGGGGGTGAAAATGACGAGTGGACGTAGTTGAAAATGTCTTAATATTAAGCAAAGGCAAGGAATGAAGGTAAAAAATAGGAGTCGAAAAAATATAAGGAGACAGAGGGGAAGGCTGAAGGTCTAGTGAAAGTCAGAAGAGAAGTGAGTGTTAAGGAGAGTCTTAGGAAAGGTAATGGAGATAATCTGGCGTAAAGTAAGAAAGAAAAGTTAGAATATAGGCATTGAAAAATAAAGAGTATGAGATGGAAGATGGGAAGAAGTGGAGTTTGGTGACAACGGGAGATAATCATAGAATTGGTGTGTTCTGAATTTGTCAGACTGATGATGACAGAGAATGAAAGTGGGAATACAGAGACAAGAAAGATTAAGACGTAGAATTAGTTACTGTGGAAGGAAAGGGATGAACTTTGATGGGCGAGAGGAATATGTGAATGATGTGCTCTGGAATTAGAAATGTAAGTAGTTACATGCCTGACCGTGAATAAGAAGGGGAAGGAAAATTAGAATTAAAGACACTAAAGGTGTAGAGGTAGACAAAGTGTAGAGGGGAAGGCGAGAGTTTGATGAATGAGAAACAGATGGAAATGAGGTGCTTTAAAAAATGAGGAGAGAAAGGTTGTTACATGAATGAAAGCGAGTAAGAAACAAGAGGAAGTTAATAGGAAGACAAGGGAAAGCTAATGAGATGGCGAGAGAAAGTGAGAATTTCGAACGAGAAATATTAAGAGTTAGACTAAGCAAGGGTGGAGGGGAAGAGGAAACAGAAAGGTGTGGTGGGAGTGAAGGTTGGAAGGGCAGCCATGCGAAACGGAGGGTGAGGGGAACACAGAACACCGTCACCATGTTTAGTCTCCCTCTCTGTGTGCCATTGTCAAGTTCCGTGTTCCGCCTAGCATTAATCTTTGGTCTTGTCGTTTTCCTTCCTTGTAGATTGTTTCCCTCGTCGATTTTTTCTCCATTATTCTTCCTTATCGATTTTCTTCCTCGTCGATTTTCTTTCATGTTTTTACGATTATGTCTCAGCACGTTATACCTGTCTTACTGATTATATACGTATTTATCTGTGTATTTTTATGCATTTATTTATTTTTTTAATTCTTCTGAGGAAATTTTGGCTCTCCGTCCTGCTTTTGTCAGTTCCTCTATTCCGCCATGTTAATTCTTATTGTAGCTTATTTTCTTTTAGCCCATTTTTCTCTGTGATGACCTATTTTCACATTACCCGTACCAATAGACTTTTTATTCCTCTTTTTTTTTTGTTTCTCTTCCAGCTATTTTCAGTTTCTTTATTATACACAGTTTTAATATTTATTCAATTTATTCTCGTCTGTTTTCTTTAAGCCCATTTCACTGCTATGGAATCTTTTAATATTTGTCCTTTCCTACTACCAGTGTTGCATTTGGCTCTTCCCTTCACCCTGGGAGGTTATTTGTTACCCTTCCTGCCACTGTCTGTTCCTCTGTTCTCTCGGTATTAAACAATACTGTAGTCTAGTTAATTGTAATTCACACATACGCTTTACGCTTGTCTGTACTGACTGTGTGATGTGATTTTATGGAGTGAATATGAGCTCTTACCTTTTTTTTCACTCTGAATGCCTCTGCTAGTATATTATTTAGCTGATCAGTTGCTATAAATTAAGAGTTTCTTTTCAGTAGGTGTTTCGTTGGGTAGTCATTAAACGAAGGAATATTTCCCTTAATGCCTTGAACTCGGAGACGTTATTTGTAGCTGTTAATGCCACACTATTTCATTAGTTTAGGAAAAGCGTCATCAGGCAGGAAGAGTTCATGCTTCGTCATCTGCATCTGATATTACTGTACAGTGTAGTACAAAGTCGGGTGAAATGAGAAGAGATATGCGAGAGTCTACGGACAAATATACTCACGTTTCATTTACTCGCACTAATCACGTGTCTATTATTATTATTATTAGTAGTAGTAGTAGTAGTAGTATCATCATCATCATCATCATCACCATCACCAACATCATCATCATCATCATTATTATTATTATTATTATTATTATTATTATTATTATTATTATTGTGCCCTGACAAACCTCTCATCTTAATTAAGTCTGCTAGCACTACCCAGAAATAAACACCAAGCAAAATCCTGCCTTACAGAATATTAAAGTCACCTTGCTCTTATCCCATTATTTTACTAAACAATTCTCCTCCGCAGCCTACTAACCTCTCCCTATCGCCTCCCAGTCCAGCCTTGTATTCTCTCCTGCAGCCACTTCCTCTATTGTCCTCCTCCATCCTCTCTGCCAAATTGTTCTCTTGTGGGCCTCTTGCATCATCCTTGTATTGTCTTCTGTTCATACTTTTCTCTTTATCGGGTGTTTTTGGCCCTGTTTCTCGGTTTAGTGTTCATTTATCAGTATTTGCCCTACCTCCCCCATTTTTAGTTCCCTGTGTAGTTTCCTGCCCTTTTCTTTGACAGTCGAGTTTATTTATCATTTATCAATTAATTATATTTCCTTCTGTTTCTCTTTCTCCTTAAATATATTCTATCTGTATATTTTCCTTTTCGCAGCTCAGTTTTCTTTACTTGTTATCATCATATTGTCTTTTTCTCTAAACCTTACTAAGTTCATTTTTACTTTCCACATCACTTGACTGTGGCACATCAGTTATTTCATTAACAGTATTTGCAAATGTGACTGACAAGGAAAGCGCCAGAACGCTATAATTTTATCATTTTACCCAGCAGTATTAAATGGCACGTATGGATAATCGACTGGTCACTCATTTTTTAATTTCAGGACTGGATATCGTCGCTCAATGTCCGTACGATTTTGGTAAGCCAGTGAATAATAATATTAATGAAAATACTACTACTACTACTACTACTACTAATAATAATAATGATGATGATGATGATGATAATAATAATAATAATAATAATGATAAGAAGAAGAAGAAGAAGAAGAAGAAAATTAAGTTGCAATTTCAAAGGCTAAATGAAAACAGCACATATTTCTCTCCCCTGAGGCCATACAGATCATTGACCTTAAAAATTATATTGCAAAAATATGTCCACTAAGCCGGTCAGGAAATTAAGAGGCCAACATTGCCACGCCATATTTAATCAACAGAAAGTGGCAGCGTGTCCTCAAAAACGAGTTATGATCGAAGCTAAGATGAAAATATTTTAAGGGTATCGTTTTTTTTTAACCTTGTCGTGTGTTTCGCCTTCTATGATTTTTTTTTATTATACTAGATTATTTTTTTCAGCTGAGGGAGAGAGAGAGAGAGAGAGAGAGAGAGACCTGAGAGCCTGACATTAATATTACTGGGACTGTTTTATTTCTCTCAGAGATGAGAAAATAAATAGTACTGTATTTAGGCTCAAGCGACTGTGTTTAGGTGTGTCATGCATTGGAGCCCGTGTGTGTGTGTGTGTGTGTGTGTGTGTGTGTGTGTGTGTGTGTGATGAAAGGTAAATTATTTCATGACTTACTGTTAAAATATATATACTGTGTGATGTTCAGTGTACCATTCTGTATTACCAAACTTTTGAATGCAGTGAGTATTAACTGCCAGAGATGATTATTTTGAGTGGGATTTTTCACTGTCAAAGTGAAATTCATATTGGAACGCGTTTTGGTGTTTACATTTTGCTTTATATTTTATTATGTATTCATTTTTTATTTACCTATTTATTAATGTTTGTTTTTCATGACTGTTATTTATATATTTGTTTATTCATTTTTCTTTGTTCTCGCCTCGGATGGTTGCCAACCCCATTTATGATGATGATGATGATAAACAGCCATTTACACAATAACTAAAAGCTGGTGGTCATTTCGATAGGCCTTTATGTGTTCTTAAACACCCAGTTGTGTAAGTTATTATCCGTTACAAAGCCCTAACTTGTACTTTTTCCCGCCTTTTTTTCTTACTCACTTTCCCGAAATTACAATCCGTTACTAATAATTTACCCCAGTCTAGTATACTTTATTACCCACTCGAAGTAAATCACGCAGTCTTTATTATATTCATTTACGCTACTTGACTGAATTCACTTTATTTCTTCCAACTTTTTAAATTCACCTGACTTGCTAATCACTTCATTTAATCACACTTTATCAAACATTCCATCTCCATGACACATTCTCTCTATTTATATCTGTCTATCTGTCTGTCTGTCTGTCTTCTATGAATTCGTAACTACGCTAAAAACAATTTCACATTATACATGAAACTTTATTCCCCTGTTAATTTATTTCTCAGCACACTCCCTTCCCTTCGCCAAATTTGTCGTAGTGCTAGCGTGCCAACTGCATATTCTAAATTATACTGATAGAGCGAGAAAGTGTAAGGAAGGTAATTGGAATTCATGAGAGGGGAAATAAGGGTGCGAATATGTGTAAGAGAGAGAGAGAGAGAGAGAGAGAGAGAGAGAGAGAGAGAGACTTGTTGCAAAATATCAAACACGAACGAGATAGAAAACGAATGAGGTAGAAAGAATATGGGATACTAAAAAATAAATATTGGCTTGATAATGTAAATGTAAGAAAATATATAAAAAGGAACTAAGAGTGCAGGTGAAGAATACAGGACAAAAGAAGGTAAATTTGTGCAATTACTAGACTAAATGGGGGGTAGAAATTGCAGATCTTGCATATGAAGACGTGCACTTGGGTGGGAAAGAGGGTATGAGTGAGGGAAGTGCAAATGAAGAGTGTGTGATAATATGAGAGTGAGGGTGTGATATGGACAAATGAGAGAGAGCTGGTGGAAGTTTTAGAGAGAGAGAGAGAGAGAGAGAGAGAGACCACTACTAGAATTATGACATTAGTTGAAATTACATCCAGACATTCGTTCCAGGTAGCAACACTGATGGCAGATCTCTAGGGTGTTCCGTTCTCCCTTACTTTCACACTTTCTCCCTTAATGGCCATGACCTATAGCTATTTTTATTTTCTCTCCCTTTTTCATGCTTATTTTCTCCCTTTCTGGTTCTCTCTCTCTCTCTCTCTCTCTCTCTCTCTCTCTCTCTCTCTCTCTCACCCAAAGTTTTTCCCTCTGTTACTTGTTTTTGTTTTCCTATTTTAAGCCTTTTGTTTAATGCTTAATTTCTCCCTCTGTTCTATTTCAGCTTCTTTCACTCTCCATTTTTTTTTTTCGTTCACTTAATTTTTAAAAATTCTCTCCATTTTCCCTTCTATTATTTCCTTTATTTATTCTTCCCTTATTTCTCCCTTATTATTTCTTACTCCTTCTTATTATGTCAAAAAGTTTCAGCTATATGGTTCAGTCTATCCTTCGCCCTTTTCCTTGTCTTAAGTTATCCGTTGTTTCTCTTTCTGCCTTACTTTTAATTTCTTCTCTAGGTGTTCTTTTTCTCCACTCTTCCTGTTCTCCCTTTACTCTTTTCTGAGCAATGTCCATGTCTTTTTTCTCTTTTTTTTACTCAATTTCCTTTTCTCCCTCTTTTTTTTTCAACTATTTTTTTCCTTGGAGTGTAATTATTCTTTACTTACTTCCTCCCTTCTTTTCTTGGCATACAAAATTTTGTCTCCCGAAATTCCCTCTCACTTTTTCCTATTTTCCTTTTCAGCCTTTTTCCTCTAATTTTGTCATTTTTCGTGTTTCTTACCTGTGGTTATCTTTCGTTAATCTTCTTCTCCTCTTTCTTTCGCCTCCACATTTTCCCGCACAATCTTTTACCTCTTGTTATAAAAATTTCTTATTCCTTACTCTCATCCTTTCATGTTTTTGCTCCATTTTATACTGTATTTTCTTCTTCCACCCTTCTTATTCTCGCCTTTTCCTTTATTCTTTACTATCAATATCTCTTGTGTCATCTGGTTTTTTGCTTTCTCACGTGAACCTGAATTTCTGCCACACATTCTGTCTTTCATTTTTTATTTATTTTCTTATTTCTATCCATAACAGTTTGTGTTTCTTCCTCTCCTCTTTCTTGTTGTAATATTCTTCCATCTTTGTAAACCATTTATTTTTTCATCTATCTTTCCAGTACATATTATTATTATTATTATTAATATTATTATTATTATTTCTTTCTGTCATGTCATCCCTCCTTTTCTTTTATTCCTTCTTTATACTTCATCCATTTTTTTTTCTTTCCTGTCTCTCAATATATTCTTCTCTCACTCCCTTTCCCCTTCTCCCTAACAATCTTGTTTTTACTCTCTCTCTCTCTCTCTCTCACACACACACACACACACACACACACACACACACACACACACACACACACACACACACACACACACACTCAATTTCCCACCCTTCCTCTACTTATCCCTGGAATCTCCCTATTTACTAATTTCCTCCCCTTCCTCCTATCACGATTTTCTTCATTTCCTCCCTTCTCTCATTACCTCCCTGTCTTCGCATTTTCTTCTCCTTTCTATCGTAGTCTCCCCTTCCGCTCCCCTTCTTGCGTTATCACTTTATTTACCACTCCCTCGTCCGTTTTCTTTTAACCTTCAAAGTGTAATTCTCTCTCTCTCTCTCTCTCTCTCTCTCTCTCTCTCTCTCTCTCTCTCTCTCTCTTTCATTTGCTTTTTGCACTTTCTTTACCTCTTTCCCCTTCTCCCTCTCCCATCGTCTTCCCTCTCTTCTTATCTACTTAGTTTCTCTTTTCTTCTTCTACCTCGTTTTCTTCCTCTCGTTTCCCTCTTCCACTTCTATCTTGTTCTCCCTTTCTTCCTTCTTCCGCTTTTCTCTCTCTCCTCTTTTTTCCACTTCTCTCTTTCTTGCTTTTTCCACTTTTCTTCGTCTGCCGTTGCTTGTTTTGCCTTTTCGTTCTGATTGTTTTATTGTTTCTTCTCGTTCGTTCCTTTTTCCCTTCCATTTTCCCAGCTTCTTCCTCCTTTCTCCCTTTTATCCTACTTCCCTTTTGACTCTCTCTCTCTCTCTCTCCCTTTCATCCTTCCCTTAGTACGATATGTATATATTTTTTTTCTTCTTCGTGAATTTACTCTCTTCATTCTCGAGCTTCCTACTTTCAGAGTCCTTCCTTCCTTCTTATTCCTTTCATTCATTCATTCATTCTTTCTTTCTTATTTCTTTTTTCTCTTTGCATTCTCCCCTTCCTGTCCTCTTTCTCCCTCGTTCATTTACCCTCTCATCTTATTTTCTTTTGTTCCTGCTTCCTTCCTCTCCTGCAGTCTCCCAACTTTTCCAATTTCCTGCCTTTTATCCTCCGTTCTTTTTCTTTCTCCCTTTTCTTCATATTCTTTCCTTCCTTTTAGCCTGCCATACTAATTAATATTTCTTCTTTAACTATACATTCTCTTCACTTATCTAATTTTCCCACATCTATCGTTATTCTTAATTCTCTTTTCTCTATTCCTTCAGACCTTTATCTTATATTCCCCTTTCCTTCTTCTTTCAGTTTTCCTTCTCCTTTCTCTACCTTGCCCCTCTGAATACTACATAATTCTCTCTCTCTCTTTCTCTTTCTCTCTCTCTCTCTCTCTCTCTCTCTCTCTCTCTCTCTCTCTCTCTCTCTCCCCTCTCGCTATCAATTATCCTTTCTCCTTGCGTCTGTATCATTTTTTCTTGCTTTTTTTCTCTCTTTCTCATTCTCTGCTGCTGTTTTTATTATGTGATTCCTGAGTACTACATAATTCTTAAAATCTCCTTATTTTTTGCGTTCCTGATGTGCCTCCTTCCCTCATACAGCCTGTTACCAATCTTTCTGCTTCCATAATCCTCTCTCTCTCTCTCTCTCTCTCTCTCTCTCTCTCTCTCTCTCTCCTTGTCCGCCTCATTTACTCCATCCTGTCTGTCTCTTGCATTCTTTCAAGTCCTTCCTCTTACTCTTTGTTATCACCTTTCTTCTTCTTCTTCTTCTTCGTCGTCGTCTTCATCATCTTCTTCTTCTTCTTCATGATGTCAGTGCCTTCTGCATTCTTTCTTTGTGTCCTTTTATCCTCTTTCTCTATTTTTTCCTTTGCTCTTCATTTCCTTCTTACTTCCTTCTTCCCTTTATTTATCATTTCCTCTCCTTTCTCCCTTCCTCATTTCATTTCTTCCTTTCTCAAACCCATATTCCATTTTTTCCCTCATTCCTTCCCTACCTTCCTTTGGTTTTCCTTACCTTCTTCCAGTTTTCCTTTTTTGGTATTTATGTATCTATGTATTTACTGTTCATATTGTTTATTATTTACCTTTTAATTTAAATCTTTTATTCCTTATGTCCTCTATTTTTACTTTCCCTTTTCTTTCTCCCTTCTTCATTTAATCCATCATCCTCTTTAATCCCCCTTCCCTTGACTAAATCCCGTTTTACCCACTTCCAGCCCCTTCCAAAATCCTTATCCTCTTCGTCCCTCCAGCTCCTTCTTCTTCCCTCCTCCTTCTTCTTCCCTCCTCCTTCTTCTTCCCTCCTCCTCCTTCTTCTTCCCTCCTCCTCATTCTTCTTCTCTCCTCCTCCTTCTTCTTTATCTTTCTTCCACCCTTTTGCTCCCTCCCCTTCTTCCTCTTCTTCTCTCCTCCTCATTCTTCTTCTCTCCTCTTCATTCTTCTTCTCTCCTTCTCCTTCTTCTCTCCTCCTCGTTCTTCTTCTCTCCTCCTCCTTCTTCTTCTCTCCTCCTCCTCCTTCTTCTTCACTCCTCTTTCTTTTTCTTCCCTCCTCCTCCTTCTTCTTTTATCTTTCTTCCACCTTTTTGCTCCCCCCTTCTTCTTCTTCTGTCCTCCTTCTTCTTCTTCCCTTCTCCTCCTTCTTCTTCGTCTTTCTTCCACCCATTTGCTCCCCCCCTTTCTTTTTATCTTAGTCTTTTTTTTCTTCCACTTCGCTTCCTTCCTCCTCCCTCCGCTATTCCCTCCACTCACCTCCTTCAATAAGTCTTTCTGTCCCTTATTCTCTCTCTCTCCTCTTTCATTCTTCTCTCCGTCTCTCATCTCTTCCCAGTCTCTCTTCTCTCTTTTATTCCCTCTTTTCTCTTTCGTTTTTATTTCCGTCTCTCCTCTCCCAGTCTCTTTCTCTCTCCTTTCACTCCTTCCACCTCGCTTCCTCCCTCCTCTCTCTGTTCTTTTCTACTCTCCTCTCTGCTCTCTTCAGACCAAAGATTCTTCCCTGCTATTGTTTTCTGTCTTTCTCTCTTCTTCCTGTTTCTCTCCGTCTCTCATATCTCCCAATCATCTCCCTCTCCCTCTCTTCCATTTCGTTTCCTCCTTTCTGCCTCTGCTCCTATCTACTCCCACTTTCTTCCAAATATCCTTTCTTGTTTATCCATTACTCTCTCTCTCTCTCTCTCTCTCTCTCTCTCTCTCTCTCTCTCTCTCTCTCTCTCTCACTTCTGTTATTCCTTTTTTCGTCTTTCTCCCTTCATATCCTCTTGGCTATCTCCATGCTTTTTATTTTTTTCATTTTTTTTTCAACTTCTCTTCCCTTCTTCTCTCCTGCACACGCCCATATCTTCTTTTTAATTTTCTTTATCCCCTTTTCCCTTTTCTCTTCCGCGTTCACGTCCTCATACCTATTTCCTCTCCCTTTCCTGTTACTCCCTTTTACCTTCCGCCTCTCTCCTTCCTGCATCCGTTATTATTTCCTCTCTTAATTTTCCCTCTTTACTTCCACCTTTCTCCCCTCCTCTCTCTCTTTTACTTCCTCTTGCCTATCTTCTCTCCCTATCTTACCCTTCCTTCCTCTCTTCCTCCCCTCTTCCTCTCTTTCTGTACTCCCGATTTCCATCATCTTTCCCCTTTCACTTTAGTCTGTCACTCTTCTTCTTCCTTTCATCTTTCTTATCTTACATCTTCTTCCTCTCCCTTCCTCTCCAACACCTGAGTCCTCCCTTCGCCTCCCCAGAACCTTTTTCTTTCTTCCTCTTACTTTCTTACTCTAAATTTCTTTCTTAATCCCTCTTTCCTTCTTCCTTTCCCTTCTTTCATTTCCACATTACTTCTTTCCTCACCTTCTCCAAACTGTTGCCTTCCTCCTCTTCTTCTGTTCCTCTTCATTCTTTCTTTACTTTCCCTACCCATCCTCTTCCTTCCTCCTCCCTTCTTCCTTCCTACTCTCCCTACCCTTCCTCCTTCTCCCTTACTCTTCAGTCCTTCCTTACTCTCTCTTTCCTCCATCCTCTCCCCTCCTTTCCTCCGTCTGACTTCTTCCCTTCTCCCTATTTTCCTCCGGTATCCCATCCGGACCCTCACTTCCAATTCATCGACTCCCATTCTGTCCTCCCATTCTGTTCCCTGCTACCTAATTCCCTCCTATCTCCTCAGTCTTCCCTCCTCTCTCTCTCTCTCTCTCTCTCTCTCTCTCTCTCCGCTAATTTGTCTCACTTCCGACTCTCCTCGCTTTAATTTTTTTCTCTTCCCCTCCATTTCTCTCGCCACCCCTGCTGTCACTGCCTAACTTTTTCTGTTCTCTCTCTCTCTCTCTCTCTCTCTCTCTCTCTCTCTCTCTCAGTCGCCGGTGTCCAATGACTGGAAAACTTCTACGGGATTCACTTAGGGTTCTGCTGACGGTGTATACAGACGCCTGTCTCTCTCTCTCTCTCTCTCTCTCTCCTTTAAACCCCTACGTCTTGTCTCCCAGCTTCCCACTCGCTGTCTCCTTTTGTAACTTTTTTTTTTTTCACAGTCCAGATATATAGAGACAGATAGATAGGTGGACAGATAAATAGATAGATAGGAAGGTAGGCAGATGCAGAAATATACATAAAAATTTTTCTCCTGGATTTTCTCCCTTTTCCAACTTTTTCCTCTATCTCTTTTGATCTCTTCCGCTCTTTACCTTGATCCTTCCTTCTCTTCTCGGATTATCCTGTCTGTCTGTCTGTCTCTTATTTTTTAGTCTTTTTTTTTACAGGAATGTCTTTATTTTGCTTTCCTCCTCCCATTCTCTCTTCTGATTTTTCCTCGTCTGATTTCTTTTTTACTTGTTTCTTTCTTTCTTTCTTTTTTGGCGCCTTCTGTTTTTGTACTTTCCAAATCATTTATTGTTCATTCTCCCTTTTTTTCGATTTTTTTCATTCTAATTCTTTATTTTTCCTATTCCGTTTTCCCGTTTTCCAACTGGTACTTGTTTCCTCCCATGTTAATCTTTTACATTGTAACCTTTAGATCCCCTTTTCCTCGTACCCCCCCCCTCCACTCTCTCTGTTTATCTGTCTGTCTGCCTGTCTGTCTCTCTATCTATATCTATCCCGCTATCTATCTATCTCTTGTCTTTGTTGTTGCATAATTTTCCCTATTCCCAACTACCTTGCTCCATGGCAGTCACGCACAGTTAATCAATCTAAACTTTCTGTATTTTTTTTTTCATCCACTTTTCGTCTCTCCCTCGTTTTCACCTAAGCTTTCAAGTTCCGGTTCTTTTCGTCTCTGTTTTTCTTTCGCTTAGTTTCATCAATCCTCTTCCTGCAGTTATTTCCTTTGTCTTTCTCATACCTGGTCTTTTTTTTTTTTTCTTTTCAATTGCTTCCATTTTGTAACTTCATTATTTCCCCAGCTCTTGTCTTATATATTTCTTAATTCTCTTTTCGTCTTCTATATACAGTATACCTTCTTCTTCCTTCCTCTTACATATATTATCTCTTTTTTTATTTTAATTCTTTCTCTGGTTTACTCTCTTTTGCCTTATTTTTCAGTTTTTCTCAGCTCTCTTCGATTTACTTTCAGTTCATTTCCTTCTTCTCACTTATTGATTCTTTTACCTATCATTTTACGTTCTTTTCTCCCATTTCCCTCTTTCCTCTTTCTTATTTACCGGTATGTTTCCTCTCCTCTAAGTCATAATATCACTCTGGTTTCCTCTCATTTGTTCTTTTTCTTCAGTCTTTCCTTAGCTCTCACCGATTCCCTATTAGTTAATTTCCTTCGTATCCTTTACGTTTTTTTTTTCTCCCTTTAAAATCAGATAACTCCTTTTCCCCATTTTTTTTTTTTTCACTTTTGGCTGTTGTTTTATTCATGCTTTATGTTTTCACTGTCATCTCTCTCTGTCACTTTTTCACTTTCATTATCTTTCATAGTCCCTTTACTCAGCTTTCTTATCCTCTCTCGCAGTTTTCCTCTCTTCTCTTTTACCCTTCTTTCTCCTTCCTCTCACTTTGGCTGTCTTACTGTACTTTCAGCTTTCTTTCCGCCCTTCGCTCTTTTTCCACTTTAATTCTCCAAATCCTCCACCTCATAACCCTGCTCTCTTGGGCCCTGTTCCTCTTTTTAATTCCCTCTTGTCTTAACTCTGCTCTCTTTTGCTGTCTTCCTCCTCTCTCCACCTCTCTCCCATAACCTCCTTCGACTCCATCCATGTGTATTCTCCTCAGGCTCTTTTCCATTCTTATATTCTCCTTTCATCTCTCTCTAACCTGCCAGCGATCCAGAGAGAAAGGGAGAGAGAGAGAGAGAGAGAGAGAGAGAGAGAGAGAGAGAGAGAGAGTTGCAGAGATACCCAGCCCAGAAAGGTCTTTCTCTTCTTTCAAGATAATCAAAATAACAAAAATAATAAGGAAACAGAAGCTTAAAATCGAGACAGCAAGGCAAGATATATCCTTAATACTCTCCAGACCTCCATTAAAGAATCGTACAGGAAAACAGGGAGAAGACACAAGGCTGAAAAATAAACCGCTGAAGGATATTAAAAGGAAAATGAAAGAGAAAATGAACAAAGATGTATATAGAGAGAAAATGAATGAAGAATTATGGAAATGAAAATTACGGGAGAATCAATGGAAAGATGCAAGGAAGAGTAAGCATAATAAAGCGATAAAAAGAACATAGAAGAGAACAAAGAGGAAGAACAAAAGAAAGTGTAGGAGGTGGAAGTCAGTAGATGAGGAGAAGAAGGAAAAAAATAATCAAATATGGACATAACACAAAAGTGAACCAAGAAACGAAAAAAACGAAAAAAGGAGATGAAAAGAAATTCATAAAAATAAGGGCAGGAGAAGGAAATGATTAAGAGAACAATGGTAAAAGGATATCGAGAGAGACAGACAGACAGACAGACAGAGCGGAAGGCAGCTCCGGCAGTTGAAAAAATTAAACAAAGACGAGGGTAAGGAAAAACTGAACGATTAGAGAGAGAGAGAGAGAGAGAGAGAGAGAGAGAGAGAGAGCAGTCGATCAGAAGGAAGAGGAAGGAAGAGAAAGAGAAAAGATGGGAGGAGGATCGGAAGTAATGAGATTGAAAAAGAAATAACGTAAAGAACAGAGGTGAGGAGAGAAGGAAGGAAGGAATGAGAGAGAGAGAGAGAGAGAGAGAGAGAGAAAGTTGATTCCGGAAATAGGAGTGAAAGGTAGTAACATACCATTCTCTCTCTCTCTCTCTCTCTCTCTCTCCTTACAGTTTTATATCATTATTTACAGTTCGTGTACCATATGTATACGTTCCATTAACCTCTTTCTTATTTCTTTTTATTTTTCATATGCTTCTCCGTTTTCTTCACTGATCCCTCGTTTTTTGTGCACCATCTCTCACTAATTTTTCCACGCCATCTCTCTCTCTCTCTCTCTCTCTCTCTCTCTCTCTCTCTCTCTCTCTCTCTCCATTTCCCCTCTCTCCTTTAATCCTCTCCTGCAATTCCCAGACCTCGCTTACTATAGCTCTCTTTCCACCCCGTTCCTGCGCTAACTTTTTTGGCACCCTATTTTTTCTCCTCTGTTATTTCCTGAACTTTTCCCTCCTCTATATATTTCCTTCCTCGATTTT
>NC_137063.1:49330447-49362947 GCF_032717465.1 Coenobita brevimanus | reverse complement strand
TTTTTTTTCCTTTTCCTTTCTCATGTTCTTCCCCCATTTTCGTTCTTTATCTCCTGAATTTTGAAGGTCCTATAGCGAGTTTCAGTGTGGAGCGTTACATGTTTGCGACGTTGGTGCTAAAGAAATGAGCTAACCAAAACACTTTTATCAAATTTTCCATAACTCTCCCTTCTGTATTTTCTGACGACATAATGCTTAACATAAATGAGAACAGTTTTTAATCATCCAGCCTGCATTAGGTTTCTCCGAGCTCAGACACCAATCATAACGCCAACAGCAACGTAATAGCTACGTTCAGAGATTACCTGCTAAGTACAATGCCGTAGAATTACGTGGAATATATTGAGACAGAACTAACTTGGCGCAAGAGGCCTGAAGTTACCTAGCCTGTATCATAGCAGTGAGAGAAGCAGATATAATACATTAATCATATTCGCAATCAAGTACACCTAACTACTGACTTAATTAAAGTCATAAGCGAGAAGTCAGTGGATGATAACTTAAGATAGCAAACTTTGATGTGAGGAGCTTAAACAGTTAAAGCCGATGCCATAACGAAGTCTCTGCTGTTAATATTGTTTTGCGCTGGAATAGATACTCCTTTGTTTGTGTAATTTCTGTAGTTTCATGGATTGGGATGGGGATTTAATTAAGCAGTATTAACCTTTTTGGAGAATGATGGCTTTTTTCACTTTATTCTTCCACTGTACAAACGATTGTATGCAATTCATGAGAGACATTTCGAACTGAAGTAGTTAGAGACAGCCTTCATTTCTGACATGGGAAGTGTTTAATAAGTTGATTTAAAACATTTGGAGTTACCAAAAGTAAAGTATAAAATGACCACCATATATTTAAACATTCCTGAGTTATTCTACAGCCTTTGTACAATCCTGACGAAAACTGTCGATATATAATCCTTGTATGATCCAGGCGTTCTGTCCCTTAACGTTATTTTTTTTTTCCCTCTGGAATGTGACAGAAACCCGAGTGAGTTAAGGTCATAGTCACATCCGTCACAACCTTCATTGCCGTTCTCACTTTGTTGTATGACTCTTAACTACAAACTTGTCATGGCATGAAAGTACCGTGCGCTAACGTGTCCAGTTTAAACATTTTTGCACAATTATCCATACACGGGTGAAGTTTATCAACCAGAGCTATTATGAGAGTATACTGAACACTTCCTATGAGTACTGACTGTAACCATTTCTCTCTGTATTTTAACATGAAATTCTCTTGTTAACTGCAATCTTGTCGATAGAATGTGCATATGGCCTATACGGAATTATATTGAACTTACTAATACTAGGCCTACAGGTATCAGACTGAACCACATGACCATATTAAATCCTTCCCTAGTGTGTGATCTCGACTGCGGACTTGGCTGGTGAGAGTGAGTGAGTGTACACTGTGTTATCGTGGGGTGGTAATGGCCTGGCTCCGGCGATAATCCTGACGCGACTGCAGCTCGTGAATCCCGCCGACAAATGGACTCCCAGGCACTGGCTGGCTTAGCGTGGGAGAGTGACGTCCTGCTGTCACTTACGCACGATTTGTTACCTAAAGTATAGAGTTTGTGTTGCTGTCGCTTTTCTCAATATTTTGCTCCTGCCACATCACTATCTAGTACTTCAGATAATGAGATGATGATGTCTGTTAATCTCTTCTGTTATTTGCTTCCGCCAGCAAATAATTTTGAGAACAGATTACATAACAGACAATACCAGCTCTGTATTCCAAGTACTGAATAAGAGTGTCAAGGGTACATTATTAAGAGAAGAGACTAACAGTCTCTGTATTTTGGGTAATTACTCAAGTGAAAAATTTGCCCTTTGATTAAGTGTTGTTTCTCCCTTATTTATTTGCACCTGTCATTATTCTGTTATTTGATACCTTAAATATTGAACTTGTGTTGTCTATTTACTTATCAGCGTCTTAATGATTCGCTTTCGTCACTTCTGTATCACCTAAAATATATTTTGTGTTTTAGTTGTATTTGTCAGTCTACACTCCTTCTATACTATATGTTGCTTGCACGTTACACAGAAATTATGATACCTTACTGTATTCATTTTCTTTTGCTGATCCTCAAGTGCTCAGGGAAATCCAAATTCTGTATCTCAGTTGGTCAAATAAGCGTGTGCGTTCACAGCGGGCTCCTGTCACCTCTGTACTGTTTGCTGCTGAAAATACAGAGTTGGGGTTGTCTCGAGTATTAAGAAATTTCTTTTCATAGTGGCGGCTGTTTTTGTCATTCTACATATTTGTCGTCTATGTTTATTTACCTGTCTGTTTATCTATCGCCAGGCGCCTTAAATCTCCTCCATGTCACCCTGACCTCCGTCCACAGGCTACCCTCTCTCCAGCTTACAGCCCCATCATTTACAAACCTCTCCCACCTCATCCTTCCATCCTATCCTCGGCTTCCCACCACCCCTTCCTCTCCCGTCATTTTTATAGCATCCGCAACTCACATAAAGAAACGTACAATTGAGTGATTTTTTTTTGTCAATATATATAGAAAAGAGTTTGCAACGTCCTAATATATTTAATACTTTATTTTCCTACTTACTTATATCTTCGCCTTTACTTCGACTATACTTCTCTTACTAAACAATTTCTTCCCTGGTGCTTCTAGTGACTTTTTTTTTTTTTTGCGTCTATTTTTCCAACTTCCATTTCCCCTTTTCTCACAGATATAATGTTTATTCGATTTTTTTTCAGTATAACACTTAATTATTCGTGAGCTGCCTTCCTATATTTATCGTCCAAGCCAGAAATAAGTCTACTTTAACAATTTAGGAGCTTCATCCCATACATGAATTTGCATCCGGAACCTGAGAATGGTATTATTTTTTTTAGCTTTGATTTTTTTTTGTTCCAGGTCTAAAATAGCTTTTCTTATGCTCTAGTACTTTCACCCCATGCATAAATTTCCATGTAATTAATGGTACTGTTAATCGCTTTCTCTTCTACTGCTGATTTTTTTTTTATTTGTGAGAGAGAGAGAGAGAAAGATTATAATATTCATGAGGTATCCTGATATATTTTTTGCCTGAGCCAAAATTTATTCTTTTAGAAACTTTGCAATCTCTCCTCTCTCTCTCTCTCTCTCTCTCTCTCTCTCTCTCTCTCTCTCTCTCTCTCTCTCTCTCTCTCTCATTTTCTCCTTGCCATTAACCCTATCACTGTCCGTCTCCCCTCAGATTATTAAAATTATCCATCGGTAATTTGATATGGAAGAAGTTAATGGAGATAAATTCCAGCTGCTTCATTACAATAATCTTTTCTTAAGGTGAACAATGTCTTGAGTCAGGCAGAGAGAGAGAGAGAGAGAGAGAGAGAGCGTTGGCCTCAATAAATACGGTCTTGAAAATCCTCCTTATACTGAAGAAGATCATTGTTTCTTAAGACCTCATTAAGATGCTCCTACTTACGTTAATTGACTTCGGTATTACCTGGAGATTTAATTGAGCTCAGGAAAGGCGTTATCGATGTAATGGTGCAGAATTTTGTAAGTAAATTTGACTCCCTTAGTAATGACATAGAAAGTCGAGTTATTTGTGAAGTGATAAAAATAAATGCCGTGAGTTTCGTAGTGACATATGAAGTCAGTCTGGCAGCATTAGTAAAGAATAAGTAGATAAATCATGTAGGTCAATTGATACTTTTTAATACGACACGTAATTTTGATTTGACGGCAATGGCAGTGAAAAAAGAGGCAGTAGCATGGGAGGAATTGAACTGTGTAGGTCATGTAGGGCCTAGAGTGATGGCACATTACACATCAATAGCAGTGGTAATAATGATATCGAATTACTAAGGTTAAATCATTAGGTCATCTTGTGCCTTTACTAATGACATAATAAAGGTATTGAGTGTGTCCTTATTCCCATATACTCCCCCCCCCCCACATTCCATCCTCTCAAACATCCCATCCTTCTCTATTCCTCTCCCTCTACTTATTGCCCCCTTTCTTGTAACACCAATCCACTCGTTTCTTCTCCCCACACCCAACTCTATCCTCATTCCTTCCATTACTACCCCTCTTTCTCCTTCATCATTCCTCCATGCCCTACCCTCACCCTCTCGCCTTCCCTTTACTCCCCTCTCCTTCCTCCAACTCCCTATCCCTCCCTCTATCCCCAGCAGTGTTTCTCTCCCCCTCCCCCTCTTCTGCTCCCTCTTTCTTCCCTTCTCGCCCTATACACTCTCTCTTTCCCTCCACCTCTGCCTACTCTTTCTTCCCCTCTCTCTCGACTCCCTCTTTCTCTTCCCGCTACTCCTTCTCTTCCCTGCCAACCCACCCCTCTCTGTAACCCCCATTCCATACCCACTTAACCCTCCCTCAGTCCCCCTTCCTCTACCTCCATCCCTCTCTCCTCCCCTCTTTCCTCCACCTCCATCCCTCTCTCCTATCCCCTCCCCCAACCCGCTGCTTCATCACGCCCACGATTTATTAGCGGGTGAGTTATTGGACGGGCAGCTATTCGTCCTCCTTTCCCCGTGTGTTTGTTATCATCAGCCCCTCAACACACCGACGCATTGCCGTTCCCATGCCCTTAATTCCCATGCTTTGTCCGTCTATTGTTTCCTGTATCGTGGCTCTTGATTTTGTTCCTGTTTCTTGTATTTTTATGTGTGTTCACTGGTATCTCTTCAGTCGTTTCTAGTTTATTTGACTGTCCTCATTCTGTTGCTATCACCCTCAAAGCCATTTTCTTTTCTCATCTCCACCCGACAAGGAGAGACGGTGTAAGAGAGAATCAAGGTCACTTTGGCTACATATGTCTCTTGCCTATCTCGAGACGTTCCTCTTCCTTTCACCTCATGCAAGTGCATTTGTCCAATTGTTTTCTTTCATACTACGCTCCGTTTTCTCTTTCAACGATTTCTCTTTCTAGCTTTAACACACACACACACACACACACACACACACACACACACACACACACACACACACACACACACACACACACACACACACACACACACACACACACACACACACACACACACACACACACACACACACACACACACACACACACACACACACACACACAAGGAACCCAGCATGAGACCAGTGGATGTCCTCTACCTTTCCCCAGATATGATCCTACCCAGAACTAAAATCAGGGACCCAAATTGTACACTGACAGTTGCGTGTCGTCGTCTGCGGGATGTTTGGGTACTTTCCTTGTCAGTCACGCTCCGGCTGGTCAGTTAATAGGCATACAGACTGACATAATTTGCCTGAATGAGCTATTACCTTCCGATCAATAATATGGTGAAAATGATGCGCCTTTTGCAGATAATGACATAAATAGTTCGGTCACCTTTCATATCAAGGGCTTTTCGTCTCATTAGCTCTCCTCCTCTTACTGACTCCCTTCAGCCTCTGTCTCTTCCCCGGGCTGTTGCATCTTTATCTCTTTTCTATCGCTACTTTAATGGTCACTGTTCCTCTGAACTGTCTGCTTGCATTCCTCCACCTCTACGACGGGCGCGTAGCACCCGTCTGGCAGTAAACTCTCATCCCTTTTCTATCCAGCTCTCTAATGCAAGAGTTGACCGTTGCCCCCAGTCTTTCATTTATGCAACAGGTCAGCTCTGGAACTGTCTCCCTCTGTCTGTATTTCCTGCTGCCTATGATCTCCAGTCTTTCAAACGCAGTGTGTCCAGGCATCTCAAAATGATCGGATCTTGAATTTGGCTCTCTATTGTATTTTGTTTTTCTCTTGGAGGGAACTGTTACTGCGGGCTCATGGCCTTTGGTTCATTCTTCCTCGCATAAAAAAAAAAAAAAAGATATTCGTCTTTTTTAAGCTTATTTCACGTGTCTTAGAGGTAGAAGAAGACAGTGTTTTGGCTTCACATTCTTCGTATACTGTCTCGTCGTGGTAAGGTGTCTTGTTTAAGTACTTCTCTCTCGTCACAGCTCAGCATGCAGGATGGAGAGATGGCAATTATAGGCCAAGCTGAAGTGAACAGAGTATAGCAACTGCAGATTTTCGTGACCCTAATGATATGCAGTCGATCCATAACTTACCAGAAGAATCAAGTAAGAAAGTAAGGGACACAGTAGAATTTCTCGCTTCCTAAAGATTCTTCAGTAATTTTTCTCCACGGCTAGGTCAGTTAACGCCCTCGGTCTCTTATACTCGCTTTCAGATGTACTCAATCGACTGGTGTTAATTGGAATATGATTTAATACCAATAGTAGGGAAGGTGTGGTAGTGGGAGAGTTTTGGGTTGCATTATTGACACTCCCAGCCTCCTGTGACTCAATTAAGCTGAAGAAAGTCACGTAACTGGGATGTAAAACTGGAGAAAGTTTGAACATGAAACCATTAATAGGCCTAAAAGTCTAGTTAATCGGGCATATTTAGTGCCGGTTTCCATCACCGATTTTTACCATTATTGGGAAGTGAAAATGTTTTTTATCCTTTCTGTTAATGCTAGCATGAAATTTTACCACCTAGCAGTAGATATGTCCTTTTACAATACATTCTTTACACTATTAGATGATCTACTTTTTCTTAGGGAATCCTAGGTTTCGTTCGCTAATAAAGAGCCTCGCCTTGTTGAGCAAAAATCATCTTGCACCGAGAACGAAGTACAATATTCATTACCGGACTGAAGTGGCAAAAAGTTAGATGCATTACACCTGAGCCGCCACTCCCCCGAAAGGAAAGAGATTTTTAACAACCCAAGGAAAGGAAAGGGACAAGACGGTAAAAGAATTGCAAGGAAAAACATTGGGAATTGGGTTATATCGGACTTGTGTCACAGAGGAAGAGACTAAAGGGAACGAGAATTAAACTGAGCAGAAAAGGAAAATATTTAGAGTTTAGCTGGGCGGGTGGATGAACAAAGGCGGCCGAGAAATGTGAAAACTTGTGTCGGAAAACTAAGGGATTTATTTCCCTGGGAACGCATTACCCCCAATCGACAGCCGCAACCATCTCCACCACGCCGCCACCACCACCGCCGCCGCCAGACTAAAGAAGGCTTTGTATTCATGAAGGATCTTAGTCAGTTTCTATGATAAATTAATCACCATTGCAGGTAACCCTTTCATGATCGACGTAACTCTAGTATTTTCTTCATCTAAGGACAGGGGATTTAATTCAACTGATAATGAGCATAGGGACCTGAGAGTGTTAATATTGACCTCATTAACCTGCTAATTATCTCAATTATAGTGTTTATTCCATCCAATGCCAGAAGTTATAATTAAGCTGAGTGAAATATGCGATTCTCAGTGCTAGTCCCTTCAAGCAAAGTAGTTTTTTAAAGTATTCCTGCCATCTCAAGACAATTCCACTAAACTTAGGAGAGATCTTTCCAACGCGAGGAGTTGCGTATTGCCTTCATAAGTCCTTTTAAACTAGAGGGCTCCTTTAAAGTTGGTAGAATCGTCATGAAGCAGTAAGGATGAACTACAAACAATACGTCATTTAACTGAACGAGTAATCTTCTTTTTACTCTATTTCTTTACGTTGCTTTTCACATCAGAGTTACTGTGTTATGTATTGTTGGGTAGGTCAGTGAGGGAAAATATATAAAAATAATAATTCTATGCACAGATTTTCGCTCAAGAAAGTGTGTGTGTGTGTGTGTGTCTGTCTGTCTGTCTGTCTGTGTATGTGTGTGTGATTCTTGTGCCTTTTTCTTATTTCACAAGTTTCATCTCTTTTCCCTTGTCCATCGCCGACGTGCCCGATCCAGCTGCTTTCAGTTATTATGATTTCTCAGCGATATTATTTCCGAGAACCTTTTTGGAGAGTCCGTCCTTAGAGATTGATTTCAAGGGTATGGACTTTTTTCTTTCATTCTTTCTTTTTTTCGTTTCAGGGACGTGGGGAATTTTGTTTCTTATTTTCTCTGTGATTAGGTCTCCTGTTTAGTTCGTTCTCCATGCCATATTGACTCCTGGATACTTTTTAGAGAGAGAGAGAGAGAGAGAGAGAGATTCCGCCCGTAGGAATGTGTAATAACGATTTTTTAGCATTTCAAGGCTCCGGATTTTTTAATTGGTTAAAAGGTCTGTGGTATGTGTATACTCTCTCTCTCTCTCTCTCTCTCCCGATGATGAACAGGGAAGGAAAAACAGCTACTAATCTTCAGTTTACCATAGACGTCTCGAAAAGAAGTGGCTAGAAATAATCTCCAGAATAAGCAATCGAGTCTTCTCTGCCAAATTTGTCTTCAGTATCCCATGAGTAAATTTATCCTCTTCCAGTTTATTTTATCTGTCTAAATTCCAAGATATTTTACCATTCCATGAGGTTGATTGGCCTAAAGTTTATATATCTAGGATTGCAGAACTTAAAGCCACATCTTCCTGGAGCTGATAAATTAACGATTAACTCACGAAATATGCATGACACGTAACAAGATGTCCATTCCCTTCAGTGTATAAGATTTTTACTGATATTGTATCCAATATGACTGATGTGTAGATTTTGGTGAAACCTTTTATAAATGATTCAGTTTTTGGATCTGTATATTGGACTTTTGGGACACTTTTTATTATCAGTGACTGAAATAAATGTCATTCCATTTCTTTTTCAAATGTAACTCCAACTTAAAACTTTACGGTTATATTAGTCTGTGGAATTACACATATATCATTTACGAGCACTGCTCATGTGGAAAAGTTAACGCCACTCCCACTTCTTTATTAGGTATAGTTTTATTACATCTACAGTTGGTATGGGCACTGAACATTAAGCATAAAATTTGTGGCATCGGCTATAGGAATATTATGGGTAAAGTCTTCCAGTAAGAAGAACGAATTTTTAGTATAACTTTGAGGTAGCGTAAGGAGTTTTTTTTTTTATCCTATACACGTAACATTTTTTCATTAACCATCACACCCTAGGAACCATAATTACAAAACCGAGCGTGTATATTCCTTTTCTCAAACTCCAGAACAGGCACACGAGCTCAAAAAAGGCAAATGGTAGTAGAGTCCATTGGCGAGTGTGAGCCTCAGGGAGAGAGGAATCCCTGGGTGTTAAAACTACGGCTGAGTGGTGCTGGAGTGCGGCTGGAATGGGTTGTTTCCAGGACAACGCGATCCTGGAATGGTGTCGCGGAATATTGCCTGGTGTACAAGGAAAACACGAATATCTTGTGAAGTTCGCCGCCAAGTCAGAAGGTAGTACAGGAGCCCTGAAAGAGCTAAAAATCCATTTGTCCCTTACGAATGAAAGCTGCTGGTTGTGGATGTAACTTTATGGATCATTTACCACGTCGGATTTTATGTTTCGGCTGTGAATCATTACGTAAGCTGTGTTCACGTCGATCCTTATGGTTATCCACTGTCCCTCACGGATTTATCTTGCGTGGTGTCGCCATAAAACACCAGAAAATGCCGCGCCATCCCACTTTATCATAAGGTAAAGCCTCCTTGATCGCCCGACATTAAAAGCCATTATTTTCACAGGCACATTTTTCCCCAAGACGTCCACTTTTTCTTATCTTCTTTCCTCTCAAGGCTGCAAGAAAATTCTAAACATTTTTAGGGCAGATATTGAACATTTACACGTCCTTTCAGAGCAACATTGCACTCCGTTTCTTGGCATTTTTCCGTAACTAAACCTTACCTAACTTACGTATTAAGATCCTTTGTTATCTTAGCTCTTACTTATCTAAATAATGACAGCCACCTCTTAAGACTGCAGTAAGACATTGGGAAGTGAGAGAGATTTGCATCGGTTTGGCAATCTTTTTATATCATAATAAACCCTAACCTGGTCTAAACTAACCGACTCACCACCATCCCACTGCTCTGTTTGGTACTGTCTCGGGAACCTCAGAACATTTGGTAGAATTCCTCTTTGTTACCTCATACTTCACGCATTTTTATTCCTGCTGACATAACCTCACGTAACCAAACCCGGCCAGATCAGACTTCATAATACCCTAGCCTTCCCACCTTATCCTCCTCCCCATCCCCTGTTTAGTCTGCATGAAAACACTGACGACTGAGAGGCGCTGTCAGTCATTTTGCGCTCCATACTTTTTTTTTTCCTTTCCTTTCTTCACCTAACCTACCAAGACTTAACTGAACCAAGGCGGAGTTAACTCGACCTGCCGTCTAACATCCTCCTTCCTCTGCTTGCGCACTTTAAGGTTGCAAGACACACTTACCACTTAGCAGGACGTTCATAACCACTTAATACTAATTCTCTGCATTTTTTTTTCCTTAACCTCCCCTAGCCACAGATAACTTAACCTAACCAACTCAAACCCAGTATAACCCAAGCAACACCCTGCCTGTGTTTTACCTTCTACTCTTTTAGTCTGTAGGCAAACACTAAGCTCTTGCGGCGCACTCACAGCCACTTTGCAGTACATTTTTGCATAGCGCTCCAGTGAATATTTTAGTCCCAGCACAGCAGTTGAGGATCCCAGATTACGAAAGGTGGCTGGGTAAAGTGTAGCGTCGATGTGTAGATTTTTTTTTTCTTTTTTTCTTTTTTTTTGTCATGAGATTTCTTTCTTGATCCTTTACTGCTTGGTCTTTTTTTTAGATGTCTTTCTTCCCTCTTTACTGCGTGGTCCTTTATATATATATATATATATATATATATATATATATATATATATATATATATATATATATATATATATATATATATATATTCTATTTTGAGATACCCTTCTTCACTCATTTAATGCGGTGTCCTATTATATTTCCTTGTTATCTCTAAAGTAATTTTATTCAGCTCAGGAGACATATTTCGAACTGGCATTACAAAGGTGGCAGACACATAATGTTGGCGTTTGACATATATTTTGTGAATATGTAAAAGTGTGGTTGCTGATCTGCAGGAATAGACCCGCTTCATTGCGATTTGTTTCCTCTAGCTGTGTAAAGTGTGTATTATCTTTTGGCGATGGAAAAAAAAAAAAATGTTTCTGGTGACTAAATCAGGTCATCTGACTAAGCATGAAAAATAACAAGAAATATGTCACCGAATATGTGACTAAAGAGAGAGAGAATTTTTGTCTATGTTTATCCATTTTTTTTTTCCTTTATCGTTTTATTCTTTTTTCTATGTATATTTGGCGTGTGGATAAAATGTGGGTGTTGACCTGCGGAGTAGAAAGGAACAATTTTATTTGTGTTTGTTTTTTTAGGGGTGGGGGGGTTGGGGTTTTTGCGGGGCGGATGAAATGTTGGTGTTGATCCGTTGGGTACATTTTTCTTTTTTCTTTTTCCTGTTTTTTTTTTTTTTTTTGGCAAGAGACAAAAGATATTTTTTTTTCACTTGCATGGTGGGTGGGCTGATTGTAGTGCTTAGCTGTGAGATTGACTTTTATCTTCTGAGATGAAAGTTTTTCTTTCGTTAATAACTGTCCAAGACATTAATTTATTAGTATATTTATGTTCATTTTCATGCATTTATTCATTTATCTATCAATTTGTGTGTGTGTGTGTGTGTGTGTGTGTGTGTGTGTGTGTGTGTGTGTGTGTGTGTGTGTGTGTGTGTGTAGTCTCAGAAAACAAACATTTCATTTTTTCTGTTTTTTATAAACCCACGCACACACCAAAAATAAAAGCCGGAGTCACACCAAACAACACGAACTCAACTTACACTTTTGTTGCCAAGGTTGTGAACTAGACAGTGAAGGTAAGCTGTGTTACTGGCCATGCTTGACACGTTCCTCGGTGCCGCTTGGTCAAACACGGGATGCAGCGGAACAGTCAGGGAACCATTCGGATCGCCCAAACTCAAGTCCAAGAGGGGCTTGATGGGTTCCACTGGGCTGCTGCTGCTGTCACTGAGGCTCACTGCTCCTATCTGTTTGGAGTGTGGGACTACCTGGTTGCTCATGGGCTGTTTGTCGGAGCGCCAGACGGGTTGGTGGTCTTGCGGTAAGTGGACGACTGAGGGGACGCTGAGGGACTGGTGCTCCTGCCGCGGGGATACCACAGTCACACCTGAAAAGAAAATGGGAATGTTATACCTTTTACCTTTCAGAGTGATTTTAATTCTTTGTTCATTTTATCGTTGATCACGTGCGTCATATTTATTTATTTGTTTATTTATTCATCATTGGTCCATCTTTATCAGTACCATTTTTCTTCACCTATCCACAGACGATTTCACAGACTCCTAGCACCTTATCGTTAACGACTTATTTGCCAAACTCCCCATTATTATCCTCTATTTTGCTTCCTATATCTATTTAATATCTACATAAATAGCATGCATAACACCCAAGAGTATAGTAACGGAGCAGAATCGGAAATGAACCGACAGGGAAGAGGGGTTAGTAAGCTTCCTGACCGCGAGAGTGCCTCCCGGAGTCTCAGAAGTGAGGATATTTAACGTACGTGAAAGTAGAGTATGGGCCAGATATAAATCCTCCTCAAGTGGTGCTTTTTCAACTCTCATGTCACCACATCCATTAATATGCTTCTTTGTAAATGAATGACAAAAATATAAAAAGCTTGCCTAACGTCTATAAGCCCAGTCTCCATAGTTTGGTTTAGTTTAGAGTACATGGAGAATGACCGGATCTAAGTACAACCAACTGGACACATATCATACAGACACAGTACGTAATGACAGACAGACAGACAGCGAGACAGAGAGAGAGAGAGAGAGGCAGACACAAAATGAAAGACGGAAAAAAAGAAAAGCATGCCGACGCTTAGTGCCATCAAAATTCTGGCCGGCAGTTGGAGGGAGGGAGGGGCGAGCGGGACTTTTGTGTATTCTACAATAACTTTCCCGGGAACAACACAAAAGGCAATGTCCGATTATGCAAAGTGGTGTGCGCCCCCCCTTGGTGATGAGCCGTCGCCCTGTTTCCGCCTGCTTCTGGGGGCTGTTGGGCCTCCATGACATACCACGGTCGATGGAACATTCTCTCTCTCTCTCTCTCTCTCTCTCTGTTTTGTGTGTACACACCTTTGCTTTTCTGTGCCTTTGTACGAGTGTATTCTTGTCTCCTTTGTGTGTGTGTGTGTGTGTGTGTGTGTGTGTGTGTGTGCAGACGTCAGCTTCGTGGACATAGAAGTGCAGGTCTTGGAACTCCTATTATTATAGCCGATTGAATGGGGTTGTGTTGTCTTTGTTCTTGGTACACATGTGACCTCACATCCCCAGTGATTCATGCTTTTGTTTAGGGCTGTTTTCGTAAGCACATTTTAACCCTGATGTGTTTTTTTATTTATTTACTTATATGCTTTGACTATCTGATAGACTGTAATGTTTAACTTATGAGTGACTTTGAATGACACTGTTTTAATGTAGATGACATTAACCTCCTCACTAACAGGGTGTCCTCCTAATACCCTTTTAAAAATAATAGAAATTATATGAAAAAAAGACAGATGATATCATCACAGTGAATGGCATCTGACCATTACACCAACGGCATACAAAAAAGGTATATAAAGACATGTAGGTTCGAAATGTATTAAAAATTTTGGCACATGTGACAAACGAATTTCTGTCATTTAATTTGCACCATTTATATTGTGCTCCCTGGTCCATGTAACCAAAAATAATATAGAATAATTGTTGTTGCAGTCCGTTGCATTGTTCATTTCCTGCAACACGTCCTCGTTCAACGCCAGGATACACTATTCGTTTACAAATAATCACAATTTTTTACAACACAGGGATAAATTTACACTTCTCCCCCCCCCCTTGTTTTTTTTATTTTTATCATATATTCACATGGTCTGTTCAGCCTTTATTTTCTTTTGCCTTTTACATTTCTCATAGTATTGAAAATGTCTTGCTTAAAATACATTCCATTTTCTTTTACATTTTCCTCATCTGTACGCATGCCATTCATACATTTTTTTTACATAAAATTTTTTGTCATTCTTGTCACTTTGTAAACATGGCCATTTGCGCATTTGCATTAATTTTTCTTCATTTAATTATCGTTTATGCATCTGTCTCATTTAACCTCATTACATCATCCTTTTTTCATTTTTACCCATGAATTGCTTACTATCATCATTTATTAATTTTTTCATCTACTTTATCAGCTTTTATGGATGGCCTCTTTAATCACATTTTTTTTTCATTTTTTCCCTAACTTTTTTTTTTCTTTATTCAGTTATTGGTTGGGAATTTGTGAACTGAAAAGAAACAGTGTCACTTTTTTCTTTTTCAGTGACACTTAAATCACCATCGACAAAACGGTTTCGGCGAGTTCCCCCTCTCTCTTTTTTTTCCTCATGTGTTTCCCCCGTTTTCCTTTTTTTTTTTTTCTTTAACTTTATTTTTTTTGCCGGACGTGACGGATGGGCTGGAGTGTTTGGTTTGTGTTTTATGGTTCTCTGGTGATTTCAGGCTTTTGTTTGCGATTCTCTCTCTCTCTCTCTCTCTCTCCTTTTTTGTTAAGCCTTTTTTTTTTATCTTTCCTTTTATTGCATTCTGTCTGCTGTTTTCATTTCCTTATGCATCTCCAATACTTGGTTTTTCTGAATGTTTTTTTTATTTTTATTTCTAGCACTAAAAATAATGAAAGCTTTTTTTAATCCTGCTATTGGAGGCTATATTCCTGTTTGATTTTATATACACTACTTTGGCTATGTTTTTAGTTGTTATTATTATTTTTTTTATTATTACTGCTGCTGCTGCTACTACTACTGCTACTGCTGCTACTACTACTACTACTACTACTACTACTACTACTTCTGCTACTACTACTACAACTGCTGCTGCTGCCATCATCACTGTCATTATTATTATTATTATTATTATTATTATTATTTTCTTTTCAGAGGGGATCCGAACATAAAAGTCCCTTGTCTCCAGACCCTACTTCACTATAAACTGAAGAGACAGGCAGTGGTAAGTGTTATCAGCATTTCATTTTCATTTTTCTTCTCTTCGACTACTAGCAAATTGCCAAAAGTAATACTGTAATAACCAAAAAATACAAAGTGAGAATAAAGACGATAAAATACACACACACACACACACACACACACACACACACACACACACACACACACACACACACACACACACAAGCAAAAAAAAAAAGAAAAATGCTTAATCTTGTTGGGGTAAATGTTGATATTCCGTAAAGCATTTGCGTTTTCCTCTGGTCCTGTTCTCACAAAAAACAGTCAGACGTCATATTGTCTTAGATAGTTTACAGGGATGAGTTTATATACAGATCTGAGCTGGAGGATTAGCCTTTGATGAGAAAAATATTAGGCGTATTAATTTTTCCTCGCCATGGATGTTCCGATGTTTATAAGAACATCTCTCATTAAGTTTTTAGAAACCTGTCGTGATTGCATAGTAATTTACTCCCGAGGGAGGTGGGAGGAGAGGAGCAGCGTTTTATTTTATTCATTTATTTACTTATTTAGTTTGAGCAGATAAAGAACGAAATGTTTGAAGCTCAGAGGGTTCTTCCTAACGAAAAAGAATACAGAACGAAATTTATGAAAGGAAAGAGAGCCAAATGCATGACTTGTTGGATTTGATGCAGTAATGGCGATAATAACAGAATTAGTTTTACTCTATAGCCCTATATAATTAACCATAGGTCATCTTGTCTCCTTTTACAATGCTGTTTTCTCATCTCCTTTACAGTTTTGACGCTCCTACTGTACTCGTCAACTTTACTTAATTTGACTATCTATTATATTTTGTTTACTTTATCATCTTAGATTACACATCACACTTTCCCTTAATATTCCCTTAACAGTCTCTCAGCCTCTCTTGCTGTGCTAAACTCTTAGTCCTTTACAGCTCCTGTTGTCTGTTAGAAAGTAATGTTACTCTTCAACTGTTCATCTTTTGTCTTCCAGCGTTTAATTACATATCAGGACAGACTATTTTTCAGCTTTTTTCCAGTAGTTCCTTTGTATGTTTCTGTATTAGTGTCAGTTTCATGTCAACCTTATAATCCACTGAGGGACTTGTTGTTTTCATTAGTTTTACTCTCCTTGTTACTCTTCCGCTTGTGTCTCTCAGTCAGTCTTTCACCATACTGTCTCTCACCATTATTTTTTTTTCTCTCTCTCTTCTCTAGGTTCCCTTTTTTCTGTACAGTTTATAGTCATACTTTTTCTGGGGGGAGGGGATCTCTATCTTTTTTTTTTTCTTTTTTTTGTCAGTACAGCGCTTTTCCTGCCTCATAGTCTCGGCGCCCTTATCGCTCTTCCTCTAGACATATAATCTAATATTCTTTTTCTTTTTTCATCCTCTGTCCTCCTTTCGGTCCTCATTCTGTCCCCATCCCCCTTTTTTTTACGATCCTTTTACTGTTCTGTCTGCCGCCTAAGCCCCAGTTGTCTTATTGCATTCCCTGCCACCATTTCATCACATCTTCCGCCAGTCTTCCCCTATCTTCTCTCCATCGTATAGTCCCCAGTTTGTCCCTGTCTTTTACTGTTTCTTTTATGTCCACCTAACAATACTTTGAGACTCCTACTTTCTCTCTCTCTCTCTCTCTAGTTCTTTTTTCCGTATCTTAGTCAACCTTGATTATCGCAAGCTCCATGCCGTTAAGTTAATACTCTTTTGCATGCATTAATTTTTTTTATTCTCGAAATTCTTTGTCTGCATGTCCTTCGCTATTTACTGTGTCTTCCAGTCATATGAGACTCTTAATGTCAGTCTGCTGGTTGTCCTGTTGTCTGTACTTTATTATTATTATTATTATTATTATTATTATTATTATTATTATTATTATTATTATTATTATCATTTATGGCATTCATGGATCTGGAAAGAGCATATGACAAAGTGGATAGAGAAGGATTGTGGAAAGGTTTGCTTGTGTACGGTGTAGATGGTAAGCTGCTAGGTGCCGTCAAGAGTTTTTACGATGGTGGTGAAGCATGTGTAAGGGTTAATTGGCATCTAAGTGAATGGTTCACTATCAGTGTGGGCGTGCGACGAGGTTATGATGTTCCCGTGGTTGTTCAATATATTTATGGATGGGGTGATGAGAGAAGTAAAAACACGAGTAATGGAGAGGGGGATGGCGTTGGTAATGAAAGGTGATGGATGGAGTATCTCAAATTTGTTGTATGATGATGATGCAGAACTACTTGCAAATACCGGGCAAGAACTTGGTAGACTAGTGCAGAGTTTTGCTGATGTCTGTGAGCGTCGTGCCTTGAGAGTAAATGTAGAAAAGAGTAAAGTGATGGTTACTGAGAGAGAAAGTGACTCCCAGTGCAGTGTTACAGTGAATGGAGAGAAACTGGAATTGGTGAGAGAGTTCAAATACCTGGGTACAGTGATAGAAAAGAGAGGAAAATGTGCAAAAGAAGTGGAAAGTAGAGTGACACAAGGAAGGAAAGTAGCTTGTGCAGTGAAGGCCTTGATAAGAAACAGAGGCTTGAGTTTTGCAGCTGCACGAGGCTTACATGAAGGAGTGTTAGTGCCAGCTTTATCATATGGATGTGAAACTATGCTGTGGCATGAAAATGAAAAGTCAGGAGTGAGAGTAGTGGAGATGGGACTGCTGAGGAATTTATGTGGAATACAGGGAGTTGATAGGATACGAAATATTGTGATTCATGAAAGATGTGGAGTGAGGAGGTCTGTGGACTGAGAATAGAAGAGAGTGTACTGAGATGGTATGGTCACGTGGAGAGAATGGATAACAACAGAATGGTGAAAAAGGTATATCTGAGCGAATTTGAAGGAGGGAGGAGGCGAGGTAGGCCAAGGAGATGGGAGAGAGATATGATGGATGAGTGTGTGAGGAAGAGAGGGTTGGAAGTCAGTGAGGCTAGGGAACTGACCAAAGATCGAGCTGGCAGGATGAATATTGTGAGGGGAAGTGCATGATCAGGGATTTGGCACCCCATTTTACTGTGACAGCGTCCGGATTGACTCTGTCGGATACTTTTATGTGATGCTTGAGAACGTGGTGAATGTTTTTGGCGTATCCGATAGAGCCAGGATTCCGGGGGCTTGAATGCACATGCGTAGCCACTGGGGGGGGGCAGGGGGGGCAGTTTGCCCCACCTGGGAAAAATTTGGGGAAATGCTGAGAGGGATTTTTGGCATAGTTCTTGTATGACGATACAGTTTCCCTAATTTTACCAATTGTGTATTAAACAATATTATCTGTTTCCGAAAATATTTACTTGGGAGCAATAATTTCCCTTGAAATTAAAAACTAGACTAAATATTATAAAACCCTTGAGAAAAAATGGCCAGTTATAACTTAATAATTTCTCCTGTCACCTTAGATTATGTGGTTAACATTAGAGCTCTAATTATGTTTTTTTCACTTGAATCCTGATGAGGTGTAAAAATGGCCTTGCTGTCCCCTCAGCCACATCCTCTCACCCTGCAGCCATATCCTCTCACCCCGTAGCCAGTTGCATAAACACTGCAAAATTATCGTTAAAAACAACCGAAAGAAGCAGAATTTTTGAAAACTGCATGAAGCCATTTTGATCATCTCTGACTACATTTTAGAAGGTAAGCAGATATATATATATATATATATATATATATATATATATATGTGTGTGTGTGTGTGTGTGTGTGTGTGTGTGTGTGTGTGTGTGTGTGTGTGCCAGGGGCCTCGTTTGGGTGGGGGACAGGGGGAAGTGTCCCCCCCACTTGTTGGAGCCTGGGAGACAGAGTATCTTTTGTTCCTCCCATTTCTGTAGGTGAAAATTTTCAGGATGAACAGCTCTATGCCGTTTTTCTACTTTTTCCTTAATGGAAAAATCCTTTCTATATAGTACAATACAGTTCAGGTGATATGAAAATCATTCCCTGCTGAGTGGGGCCAGTCGAGTGGCCACCTGAGTCAAGGATTAAGAGAGGTTAATCCCAGCAGATGTATTTAGGTCAGTCTTGACGTATGCACCACCTCTGATGCCTGAGCCAATGAGAATCAAACTAAAGGAATAAGTAGTGGAAAACAGAATTTCAGTTGGCTACCACCACGGCAGTAGTACAAAACAGAATACCAGACTGGAGGTGGCTGCAGTAGCGAATTTTAATTTATGCATATGTGCTAAGTGGAGAGAGAGAGAGAGAGAGAGAGAGAGAGAGAGAGAGAGAGAGAGAGAGAGAGACAGAGACAGAGAGAGAAACCGCAAAGGAAAATAGAAAAAAACAGTAGTGTCACGAATGTGGGAAAGTGTCTGTGTTCGGAACTATCACGCCAGTGTGGTGACAGATATTTTGGGGAAATGTTTCAAGTGTTTGCCTCCCCCGGCAAAACTCCTGGATACGCCACTGCTTGAATGGTGAGTGAATGGAAGCGTGGCCCACTGAACTGGACAAATCTGGGCTGTTTGGCCATTGCTACTCGTCACCCTGACCAAGGGTGGGAAAGGAGGTCCGATGATGATGATGATGATTGCTGTTATTATTATTAGTAGTTGTGGTTGTAGCAGTTGTAGTAGTTGCATTAGCAGTAGTACTGATTATCATTATTATTATTATTATTATTTAGTTTCCTCACCATACTTTCCCTCACATTGAATCAAGGGTCAGCTCAGGGTTCTTTCTATCCAGTTTATAATCATCTCCTGCATCATTCTTGTCTCGTTCCTCAGTACACTTTACTTCATCGTATATTTCATTCTTCTCCCAGTTCTTAGTCTAATCATCTCCCAGCGCCGTAATCTGCCTCCAAGCCTACAATCCTTCAAACCTGCTTCCGTTTTTGTTACTGTTCCTTTAACCCTCTTGTTTTCCGTCTCATACTCCTCCCTAATTGCATTTCCTCCCAGCATTTCATTTCATAGTCGTCCTTCATCTCATCTCCAGCTCACAGTTCTCCTCAACTCCTTCCGCCTCCGTCTCTGCTGTTCTTTTAGCTTCCTGTTTTCCGTCTTCGTCTTGGCTGTCTTATCGCACTCCCTTCCAGCTTTTAATCTGATATTCTTCTCGCGGCTCTCTGTGTTTTGGCCTGATGTCAGTTCTCTCCAGGCCTTCAGACTCTCTCTCTCTCTCTCTCTCTCTCTCTCTCTCTCTCTCTCTCTCTCAACATTTAACATAATATTCATCATTAATTTCTTCATCTTTACCCAGCTTACAACCATTATCATCCTTTTATCATACTCTCCTCTGCATCTTAGTCGCGGTTTCTCCATAGTAATGTATTATCTCTCAACATTCAGTCTCATATTTCTCTCTCAGCTCCCTAACTTTTCATGTACCCTGCAGTTCTCCATAAACCCTTCCGTCTCGTCTTTGTATTGTTCTTTTATCCTCCTGTTTTCCTCACATAGTCGAGTCTCCCTCATTGCATTTCCATCCAACACTTAATCCGATTTTCGCCTCTCGCTTCCCTATCGTCCCTCCACCAGCCCGCTTTCTGTAGCTCTCCCTGTCTCAGTCTTCCTCTCTCTCATTGAAGCTTTATGTGTATTTCCTTTGTCACGTCTCCATCTTACTGTCTTATCTAATATTCATCTTTTTCTTCCCTCTTTTATATGTAGTTTGTAATTTTCCATAGTTCATTCGCTTCTTTTGTTTTTCCTCTATTGTTGCTATGTTTTCCAATCCTTATTTGCACTTTCCTCATCTCTCTTCCTTCCAGCATTTTAGAAAAACTGTGTCACGCCGTCTCCCTGTCTTATTCAGTTCACAAGTCTCTCTCTGTCTCTTCTTGTTTTACTGTTCGTGGCTTCTGCTGTCTCTCTCCAGGATTCTCTCTTTTGTAGCTTTCTTCTGGCACTAATTCCAATATATGATATAATTTTTAGAGTTCCTCATCTTCCATCCAGCCTCGAATTCGCTATACTTACTATTGTTCCCGTCCTTTTACTATTGTTTAAACCCTGCCTGTTCCGTCTCAGAGTCACTTCCCTAACAGCAGTCTCTCTTAATATTTAACCGAATATTCGTCTCAGTTTCCCGTCCCTTGTCTCTCCTATCATTCTCCTTAATTCCATCCATCTCTCATTTTTATCGTCCTTCTCGTCTTCTTCATTTCCTCCGATAATCTCTCCTCCATTTACTCTGTTAATCCCTGTTTCTTGGTAGTATTGTCTCTAAAATGTCATTATAATCGTCTCTCGTCTCCCTTTCTCCAATCCTCTCATCCTTCTCCACATCTCTTTCCTTCCCATCTTTGTACCGTCCTTTAAACATTCTATTTTCCTCCCTTTAGTTTCAGCTTCCTTGATCACACTTCCTTCCAACACCGTAATTTAATATTCGTTTTAACTTTCCATCTTCTATTCGCCACGCAATTCTCATTCTGTTTTCGTGTTTTGCTATCTAATTTCTCTCCATCTTACATTCTTCTTCGGTCCTGATTGTCTTCGTTTAATGTAGAATCCTTTTTCAGTATTCACTTTCCATTTATCGAATCGTACAACCTAATATTGGTCTCCCTCAGGCCCTCATCTCTAATCTGTCTTTCCATTTATCATATCTCCTTTCCTCCCCGTCTTTTTATCATCCTTTTGGTCTCCTGTTTTCCGTCCTTTAATGTCCGACTCCCTCATCCCACTTCCTCCCAGCATTTTAAAAGTTTTGTATCTCACTCCCCCTCCCCCTCTCTCTCTCTCTCTCTCTCTCTCTCTCTCTCTCTCTCTCTCTCTCTCTCTCTCTCAGCTTCGTACCCTGCCTTTCTCTCTCTCTCTCTCTGGCCTTATTTCTTGGATTCCTTGGCTTGATTACTATTGTACTTTCTCCTGCTTCTTAATTTTTTCCTTTATTTTTCTCTCTTTTTTCCTCTCTGTTTTTGATGCATTATCGTTATGATTTTCTTTTGTTTTAGCCCAGCTTCCTTGTATTCGACTTACCAGTGCTTCGTTTTATTGTTACGTTTCTAATAATAATAATAATAATAAGAAGAAGAAGAAGAAGAAGAAGAGGAATTACTATTACTGCCACCACCACCACCACCACAACTACTAATAGTATTACTACTACTACTACTGCTACGTCTACTACTACTACTACTACTGCTACGTCTTCTACTACGTCTACTACTATTACCGCTGCTGCTGCTATAATGACCACCACCGCCACCACCACTACTTCTCCTAATACTTTCACAGTTCACAGTATTTTTTATTTTATCACATTTTTTATGCATATTCATTCTTTTACCATCATTTTATACTCTCTCTCTCTCTCTCTCTCTCTCTCTCTCTCATTTTCATGATATGCCCACCCCGCTGTGCACTCCCTTTCTCTCAGTTTCGTCTTTATTTCAATTTTTTTCCTCCTCTCTGATCATATTTCCTTTCTCCTTTCATCTCAAGCCGGTTTTTTTCTCTTTCCTGTTTCTTTTCTTATCGCCATATTCCCTGCCTGTAATGTTCTTTCGTCCCTCTTTATCACATTATTATTATTATTTTAATTATTATTGTTACTACTACTACTACTACTACTACTATTACTACAGCATTACTACTACTACTACTACTACTACTACTATCATGTTCTTATTCTTGTGTATCCTTTTTGTGGTTTTATGTTGTTTTATATTCCTTCATTTTTGTATTCGTTTCACTTTTTTTGTTTTTTTTTGCGTTGTCCAGTTTTAGCATTTTGTTTCAGAGTTCCATTTTCCTCGTCTGATACTTCCATTTCCTTCTCCTTGTGTGTGTGTGTGTGTGTGTGTGTGTGTGTGTGTGTGTGTGTGTGTGTATCATTATCACAGTTTTCTTATGTTTTTTGCCCTGTGCTTTTCCCTGTCTCCTTTGTCTCCATCTTCCCATTTTATTCTTTGTCTCGTTTTTATTTGCTATGGCTCCATCATAGCGTTTTTTTTTTTTTTCATATTCTTCTTCCTCGCACGCCACCCTTTGTTTCTCCTTTCTTAATCTTTCGTCACTTTTTTCTCTCTTTTTTCGTTTGAGTTTTTCCTCACTCTGAACTTAACATCCTCTTAACTAATACAGATTGCATTTTTGACTTTTTTACCTCTTTCCATTTCCCTCCCTTTTTATTAAACTCTTCCCACCTCTCTCTCTCTCTCTCTCTCTCTCTCTCTCTCTCTCTCTCTCTCTCTCTCTTTTTCCCCTGTTCGACTATGTATTGCGCGATATTTTTACCCCATGTTTCGTTTTTTTTACTTTCACTTCTGCTCATTTTCTATTGTTTTTTTTTTTTCTTAAATTCTGGTGAACACTCGGGCTCCAACAGTTCATTCTTTGTCAGTAAAAATCGTCGGGTGATGGATGGAATAAAATACTAAAGATTTTTTTCTTCCATCATGAGAGGGTTAATTATGAGAGTCTTGATACTTTTCTGCTCTAATACTCAGTCTCAATAAAATATAATCATGTAGTGTGACCTGGATAAAATACTAGAGTTATAGCTGCTGTGAGAAGTTAATATATATAGCGTTTTCTTTCTTTCTTTCTTTTTAGCTTTCTTTTTTTTTTTCAAAGATTCCGTGAGTTTTCTCTCTCTCTCTCTCTCTCTCTCTCTCTCTCTCTCTCTCTCTCTCTCCAATACTTTTCAACCCTGTACCCTCTCATATATTTTTTTCAGAATGTCCAGTCCCCTCCCACTTGCCACCAACACCTTGCAACTTTCTCTCTTTTAAATATTTACCCTTTGGCTGGCATTTTTATATATTCTTCTCTGTGTCTTCTTTCATGTCTTTGTCACTTTCCTCTATTGTTGCGTTATTCTTAAGTGCACATTTCTCTTTCTGCATGTTTTATCACCTCTCTCTCTCTCTCTCTCTCTCTCTCTCTCTCTCTCTCTTGCCTTTTTTTCCAACATGCCTGGGCAGATTATCCAAAATTTTCTGTTGCTCTCCATCTTTTAGTCTCATTCAGATTATTCATTTTCCATGTTTTCTTTTCGCTCTGTTGTTTACCATTTTTAGGTACCGATAACTTTTTTATTTTTTCATTTATTTTTATTATTTACTGTTCATCTTTTTGCCCATCTTATATAAACTTCAGAATTTCCCTCACGGCTCTTCACCATACCCCTCAACATTTTCTTCTCTTTCTCAAACTTAAATATCTTGCTGTTCGTTTGTGGTCTGTTCTTCATTTTTTATCCTTTATCATACTTTCCTCTCCATCCTGATCTTCTTCCCATTTTTTTTTTACTTCAGAATCCCTACCACCTGTGCAACCACCACTACTTTGCAACTTCATTTTTTTTCTTTTCACTGTAGGGTGTATGATTTCCCCTTTCTGTTTACATCGTCAATTTGCATTTGTCACTCATATTATCTTCCTCCCATCCCAGATTTACTCGAGAATCTCCACCACCACTCTCCACGCTATCTCCATCACCATCATCACCACCTCACTGTCACCACCACCACTGTTCACTACCACTTCACCACCACCTCTGTTCACTACCACCAACACCAACACCCACATCCTGATCGCCACTGCCACCACCACTCTCCACCATCACCACCACCACAACCCCGTGCAACTTTCCCATCTTCGCCCCAGCGCCTGTATCTCTTCTGCCTAACTTTATCGTACTCGGGGCGTGTTTCGTCTGTCGTATATTCGTCCTTCTGTTCTCTCTCACCGCCCCTCCTGTCTCTTTTTACTCTTTGTCTCTCTTTACGCCTTCCTTGGTACTCTCTGTCTCTGTTTAAGTCCTCCTCGGTCTTTTTTTGGTACCGCAATCTTGCTCTCAGTTTGCGCTCATGTGTATGTCTCCTCTCTCTCTCTCTCTCTCTCTCTCTCTCTCTCTCTCTCTCTCTCTCTCTCTCATTCTGTCCTCCTCTTTCTCCTTTCCATTTTATTTCTTCCTTTGGACTTGATGGCTCCGTTTCGTGCTCTAATCTCACTGTCCGCTTCCTGCTTCACTCTCTTTATTGTCTTTTTATCTTTCTATGATTCCGGGTTATGTGTCTTCGTCCCCTGCTGTCTCACCACCTCATCTTTCACTCTGGGCTTCCATTTCCTTGCTCTTTACCCCTTTCTGTCGTCTCTCTCTGGTACTGCATTCTCGCTCTCAGATACTTCCTCTTTTAGCCTGCTCTTTTTGTGTCTCTGTTTTAATCCCGTCTATTTATATCCTTTCTTCCCTCTCCTCTCCTTCCTCTTTGGTCTTTCCTGCTCTCTCCGTCTGGTACTGCAGTCTCACTCTCTCTCATTTACTTTATACTCTCGTTTCCTTTTTTCTCGCTCTTTTATTACTCTGCTCTTGTTCTTCATTCCCTGCTTACGTTTTTTTCTTTCGAATGGTAATCTCGCTCCCCGTCTACTTTACCTTAACTTTATTTCTTTATGTCACTGACTTTCCTTTTTATCTCACGCTGTCTGTCCCTTCCCCTATTTTTCCTTATTTTCTGGCCTCATTTCGTATTCCAGTCCCCACCACATGTCTACTTTCCGTGTGACTGCCTTTCTTTCCCCGTAACCTCAGTACTTTGTCGCTCCCTTCCTTTATATCTCTTCCCCTGTTCTTTATGACGCCTTTTCTGACTCCTGTCTCACTCTGTCTACTTCCCCTGTCACTTCACTTTTCTTTTTCTCTTTTTTTTCAGTTTGATCTATGTCAGTGTACCATTCGACACTTTTTTCTTCCTCAAATGCTTTCTTATTCTTAGCTTCCATTCTCTTCCTGCCCTCTCATTTTCTTTATTCTTTCATATTTCAGGCCTTAAATGCAAACCTGTCTTACTCTTCTCTCTTCCATCCTCTTCTTCTCTTTGTCACCTACCTTCTTTGATACTTTATTTTTTTTTTTATAAGTTTTGTCTTGCTTCTGTCCTTTCATTTTTGTCCCTATTCGCTTTCCTTCATTCATACTAAGTGACTTGATCTGATCTTTTTTCCCATTTCCTGTCTCTGCTTTGTCTTCTTTTATAAGCTTCATGTCTCATTTATTTCCATCATCTTGACTTCCCTTCTTCAATAATTATTTTTTTTTTATTTCTCGACCGTTGTGTCTTTATTGTACCCCAGACTCTCTCTCTCTCTCTCTCTCTCTCTCTCTCTCTCTCTCTCTCTCTCTCTCTCTCTCTCCTGCATCTTTCTTCCTTCGTCTCTTGTCAGTCTTCCCTTTCCTCTTTCTGTCCGCTCCGTCTCCTTCCTTCACTATGACCCCCACTGGCTGTATTTCTCATTCCAGGTTTCCCTCCTCCTCCTCCTCCTCCTCATCATCATCATCATCATCATCATCATCCACCTCTTCCTCCTCCTCCTCCTCCTCCTCCTCCTCCTCCTCCTCCTCCTCCTTCTCCTCCTCCTCCTCCTCCTCCTCCTCATAACTTTTCCAGGCTTCCCCATCTCTTCTTGCTAACTTTCACTACCTCTCTCTCTCTCTCTCTCTCTCTCTCTCTTCCTTTTCATCTCTGCCGATATAAATTGCGTCTCTCGCCCCTAAACACTGCATAAACTTGCCTCTCCTATCTTCCTTTCTTTTCCTTGCATTCGACATTATCGTATTTTGCGTCTGCCTTGGGAGAAAAGGTGGAAGGGAAGTTGGGAGGTGTGTGTGTGTGTGTGTGTGTGTGTGTGTGTGTGTGTGTGTGTGTGTGTGTGTGTGTTATTAATTATTGCTCTACCTGAAGACATCATACTTCATCACATTAGGCTTTTGATGACGGGAGCCTAATTACACCTGTCTGCTAATTACTCTTATTGTTATTTTGTCCACGGATCATCAGACACGTGCAGCAATGCCAAACAGGTAGATTCACTAATGACTGTATTCTGTAATTCATTTTCCTATTTTCCTCTTAGTCTTGTAACTTATTCCTAATTTCATTTTCCTATTTCCCTCTGAGTCTTGTAATTTAATCTGTATTTCGTTTTCCTATTTTCTTGTGAGTCTTGTAATTTTGCTGTACCTGTGAAGTTCTGTGATCAATTAGAACGATATATGATTGACTTAATGCCTTAAAATTCGAAATCGTCAGAACAGTTATGGAATACATACTTCCCTATTCTGTTTTAATGATGGGTAAATGGCTTTCTTCAACTGCTTCTCAGGCCAGGTCACAAGGTCTAATACTAGGGCCCGCATTCTGTTCAGGTAAGAAGGCTCCCTAATACCTTTTTCTAAGCGGTTTATTTTGCTTATTATATTTCTGTCGTATTCTGTGCTTTATAAATCCTTCCAGTGTCGCCATACTTTGCATAAATAACATGCAAAAGGATATGAACCAACATTATTATAAACTAAATTGCTATGGGAGAGGTGTTAGGGAGGTCAGATGACTTGCTTTCAAATTAAAAAAAAAAAAAAAAAGTTTCTTAGCCTTATCTCGATTGGATACTAGAGTTGTTCCGATCATAAGACGGAGCTTGGTGTCAGTGCCAACAATCACTTTCCTGTGACCACCTCAGAAATGAATAATATTTAACAGCAGTTGGCACAGAAGACTTGAGTTGCCCCTCCCTAGAGAGGATTAATGAACGCCCCTCTCTCTCTCTCTCTCTCTCTCTCTCTCTCTCTCTCTCATTAAGGGTTTTGTTTCATAATGAAGGATGGTTGGTGTATTGGAAAGGGCCTTCGCTTCTAATGAGGTGGGATGCCTCTTTGATAATACTGTGAAAGAGATGAACTTACGTAAATACTTCACTCCCTGTACACTGAATGGTATTTCTTTTACTAGGACGGACTTGTCATGTGTCTTGTTCATCTTCCTTTTTATTAGGGCCAAAGGCGTGATGATGCTTGTGTTTTATCTGGTGTTTTTTTTTCATCTTTAATAAAGGACTGTGACGTAAAATGATTTTTTTTTACTAATTTATTTATGTCTGTCTATACATCTGTCTTTGCATCTAACTGTCTGTCTATCTGTCAGTCTGCATATCTATCTGTCTGTTTGTTTACTTTTTACCGCTTGACAACTTCGGTTCTCTTTACCTTCATTCTTTCGCTCATGTGGACAGAATTAGTTATTTTATTTAATCTGCTTTGAAACTATTTCATTCAGTAAAAGAAGATCCTATCAGTCAGGGATGAATTCCACCACTTCCTAATCCTTTATATGTCAGGGATTAGCTTCTACTTATCTACGAGTAACCCTTCTGCATGTAAAACTGAATAAAATCTTAACTGTATTCACCAATATAAATGAGGCAAATTTAAGATAAACAGCAGTCGAGTTAGAAAACCAAGTCCCTTTTTAGCTCTAAGTGTAAACATTGTAACTGACAAGGATAGCACCCAACAAACATTGACCTGTACTATGACACGCAACCATAAATTTGATGATCCAGGTCCCAATTTCACTTCTAGGGTAAAATTAGGTTGGGAAGGGAGACAAAGCACTAACACCAAACCCAAGGATACTGGTATGTGCAAGCAGTCAGTGAGTTTCTGTAGTTCTGCTTTGTGTGTGTGTGTGTGTGTGTGTGTGTGTGTGTGTGTGTGTGTGTGTGTGTGTGTGTGTGTGTGTGTTTTCCTCACAAGAACTCTCTCGATTTTTTACGCCCGAGAGAGCCCCAGATCCCATCCCTTCCTCGCGCTAGGCCAAGTTTCATTCATCCTTTCATGCTTTTCCCCGGAAGTCGTGAGAACAGGAAAAAAATAAGGAAGGAAAAGAGGAACGAAAAGAAAGGTCTCTGTCTGTCACTCCTGCCTCGGCTTACTGATTTTCTCTTCTCTCTTGGTTTCTGTTTGCCTGTCTGTTTTTTCTTGTCTCTCATTTTCTGTTCCTTCTAGGTATCTATCGATTTATTCATAGTTGATTTACTCTCTCTCTCTCTCTCTCTCTCTCTCTCTCTCTCATTTACCCGACGAAGAGAAGGCAGTACAGGTGACAATAGGTACTGTTTACCCCTGTGTTTGTACTTCCTCCCCAGTACACCTAAATAACAGTACATCGCCATCATCGCATCCCTATTTCCCAGTCCTCTAATTGGGGTGGGCAGGATCCAGAAACGGGAAAATCAGGAAACAAAAGGAAGGCAAAGATTAGGAAACAACAGACAGGAGAGAGTTTAATCAGAGAACTGGGTGAAAAAGACCATATATTTACCAATCAGACAAGCCATGGAAATATACCCCAAAAATTCATCCACCATAACGTAGGTCCTTGGCGATAATTGACTAAGATTTGACACTAATAATTCTGTTTATTGATTCTAAATAAAGTGTTGTGAGAGATTTTAGGGTTTGTGAATATTATAAAATCTACTCCATCGGTAATTTTCATTGCTTGAGAAATTAAAGTTTTTTTTCCTTAGGATGAGTGAATGGTCTTAAAACTCTCTCTCTCTCTCTCTCTCTCTCTCTCTCTCTCTCTCTCTCATGTACCCTAATCACTGAGGAGGAAAGGGTACTACAGCAAATGACAACCTTTTGCTATTGTATTGGTCTTACGCTCGAATAAACAACTATAAACACTTCAGAATCATCGCCTCTACATTTCCAGTAATATTAATGTAGATCTAAAACTCGAGAGGCCGAAACGGAAAAAACAAAAAACAAATTAGCAATAAAAGATCCTACCTAGAATATCCTACGAGAAGAGCCATGCATCCATTCACAATTATTTAACAATTGAAAATGTGTTGTCTCTCCTTCATCAGTAATTTGGTACTTGATGAAAAATGGTTCAGACCTAGCTACTGTAAAACGAGAGAGAGAGAGAGAGAGAGAGAGAGAGAGAGAGAGAGAGAGAGAGAAGGAGGGAGAGGGAGAGAGACAGAGTGATTGAATGAAAAAGTAGACCAGATGGCAGTGACAGGGCGGGAAGGAGCGGGATACTGAGAGAGAAATTATAGATAGATAAATAGATAGATAAAATGATCAAAAGGTAAATAGATAGACAGATAGATAGATATATAGATCGGTAGGTAGGTACGCTGGTAGACAGACAGCGGACAGACAGATAGATAGATAGAGAGATCGAGCTGTCTCCACCAACTTGATAAAAACGGGAAGATGTGACATAGTTCATAGAGAGAGAGAATCACTAGATCAACAGAGCTAAATTTTAACCAATATAGCAAAGACTCAGAGTTATGAGAGAGAGAGAGAGAGAGAGAGAGAGAGAGAGAGAGAGAGAGAGAGAGAGAGAGAGAGAGAGAGAGAGGAACAAAATCGAATGACTGAGTGGTGGGGGGTGAGTGATTAAGTGAGAGGGGCGGAGAGGAACAGAAATTGTGGTGAAAGAACGACGAGAGAGAGAGAGAGAGAGAGAGAGAGAGGTGAAAGGAAATAAGATAAAAAAGGAAGATCGAATGGATGAAAGTGAGCGAGCAGCAAGTGACGAGATTGGATATGAGAACTGATATGATTCGGAAAGAGAGAGAGAGAGAGAGAGAGAGAGAGAGAGAGAGAGAGAGAGAGAGAGAGAGATGGCTTCTACAAGTTAACAAAAAAATATCTTTCTCTCAAGTATATCCACCACCATTTTTACAATCCAGGCCTGATAGAAAAATAGCACACACACACACACACACACACACACACACACACACACACACACACACACACACACACACACACACACACACACACACACACACACGCAATATTTCCCTCTTTAAAACACTGCACACCGGGGCTCCATCTCGTAATAAACACAGTAAATATCAGAGCACGCAGCGAGGCACAGAATTAAGAGCATACTCGGTAGGTCGTGCGTTCCCAGTGATTGAGGACCATTTGCACTGCCTGGATGTATTTTCTTTGCCACAGTATTAATGGGAGGCAGAGAATGAGCTTTTTAAGTGTTGTTAGCTATATTTTTGGTGTTTTTTTTATCAGTTTTTTTATGTTTTATCAATGTTCGTTTTATTAATTTTTCCGTTTTTTTATCAGTATTTTTTTTTGTGTCTTTTATTATATTTTAGGTGTTTTCATCAATATTATAGATGTTTTTTCAGTATTTTCATGTGTTTTTTTCAGTATTTTAGGTGTTTTTTTTTTTTAACATTTCAGGGACTTTTATCAGTATTATCAGATGCATTTTTATCAATGTTGTCTTGATTTGGCGATGAATTTTGGTTTGATCTATAATTAATATTTTCTGCTAATAATGTTGTTGCAGAGGGACGCCTTCAGGTGGTGGCACTGGTATGGCCGGGTGTTAGAGCTGCCCTGTTATACAAACGTCCCTCAAACCCCATCCCATCTCCAGAACCCACTGGGATCACGTTCAGTTGCGCCTGGGGTTGCAACGACTTGTACGAGTATAATTTCGCATCCTGATATATATGATGCCTTGGTATGATTTTTTTTTCTCTCTCGCCCTGTGTGGTACTGCCCAATAAAAGTTTTTCGAGTCAGAATGATAAATGGAGATACCGTTTAAGAATCTCGACATACGATTTTCCTCATATAAACAAATTTGTATGATAATAACTTCACCGGGAAAAAAATTGTGGCCATCAAAAAACAAGGCTAATCTCTGAATAATGAGAGCATCCCCAGAGTTGTGTAGAATCGTCTATCGGCCACTGGAATAAGGGACTTTAGTACGTACTTTGTCCGTGGGGGCAGGTAATGTTGTTGAATAAATACTGTATGTTTTAATTTCAGTAAACGACCTATACTACGTGCTCTGACTGTGGGGGAGTTAATATTATGGCATAAATACCGTTTGTATTTTAAATTCAATAAAGGATCTTATTGCGTGCTTGATTATTGGGAAGTTAATGCAGTCAAGTAAATACCGTCTTTGACATTATTTCAATAAAGGAAATTACTAAATGTTTTGCCCATGGAGAGTTTATGCAGCCGAATAAATACGTTCTGTTTTAATTTCAAGCATAGTGGGGAAATTTATGTGTGCTGAAAATTATGTTGCCCGTGAAATAATGGTGATTTGTTACCTCTGACCCTCTCGCACTGGGAACAACTCAAGTATTCCCTTCCAAGTAAAGCCAGTCGATTATACAGAAATAAGAGCGTGACTTTGAAGGATTTAGAGAGATAATGCTTATCTTCGTTATCTGTCCTGTAGTTGATGAGATAGTTTTCTGCACACTCATGGATATTAAGAGTTCAGATTTCGATTATACAGAGATAAGTGTGAACCATGGGAGATTTAGAGAGATAGCGCTTATGTTCATTATCTCTCCTGTACTCTAAGCTGATGAGATAATTTGTTCAGCACACTCATGGATATTAAAGTATTCAGATTTATAGGTGGTGATTAATGACCCGATAACAGCAAAAAATCTAGCTTCCTGATTAACCTGGCAGACTGTCGACAAAACCATCCTTATCTTAATTAACGGCCGCCCCGAAAAAAGCCCAAAATAAACTAAAAAACAAATGACAGAGGACACGGGATGGCAACAACAGTCCATCCGGGAATTGGCTGCGGATTTACAAAGTTTTCTCTATAAACAGTGGATATGTAACAGTTTAGGTGTCTTAGTAACATGCAGTCTCTCTCTCTCTCTCTCTCTCCCGCTCTCTGTCTCTCTCAAGCCCGGGGAGGTGACTATACTCTTTTCACATTAACATGGCCCAAATTTTCTTTCTTTTGTATTTTATTTCATGTAGCTCAGTGGCAGAATCAGACAATATTCCGACACTTCCTCGTTTCCGTTGGCTTTCTTCGGGGCTAGCGTCATATTCTGTTATTAATCTACTGTTAAAATCCATCATTCAAGAAGAAGAGATGTCATATTTAGGAC
>NC_137063.1:49295447-49325447 GCF_032717465.1 Coenobita brevimanus | reverse complement strand
GCTTAACTTCCAAAGACGTATTTAAGTTAATATTTTTTTGTCTTAAGGTAAATATTAAGAAACCAGGTATTTATAAAGAAAAAAGCTGGATGCTGTATAGATTCATGTAAACAGGAACAACGTCCATACTGTAAAAAAAAAATGGAAAAAAGAAAAAAAATTAATTCATCAGATAGATTGATTAGGCTTCCCCTCTGACGCCCGAGCCTGATTAACTCCCGTCACTTATGGATGAGAGAGAGAGAGAGAGAGAGAGAGAGAGAGAGAGAGAGAGAGAGAGAGAGAGGGGGAATAGGGAAGTAAAAAGGTCAACATTAATACGCTGCCCCAAGTACTGAGAGAATCAGAGCTGCATTCAAGGTAAGTGGAGAGAGAGAGAGAGAGAGAGTTTGTGTAACCGTGAGGGAGAGAATCTTCATAGACCTTTCTCATGTTATGAAAGCGATGGGGGAAGTTTGTAGCACACGCACTGAGAGAGAGAGAGAGAGAGAGAGAGAGAGAGAGGGAGAGAGAGTTTGTGTAACCGTAAGGGAGAGAATTTTCACAGACGTTTCTCATGTAATGAAAGAGATGGGGGAAGTCTGTAGCACACGCACTGAAAGAGAGAGAGACAGACAGACAGAGACAGAGACAGACAGACAGACAGACAAACACAGACAGACAGACAGGAAAAAACTTTTGGGGTAGTACAAAGACATTCCACAACCTGCAAAACATCTTAAAGAACACTTAAGGGAGGCACGAGAGAGTGATTACTGCGGAGGAAAAGGTCTTAGCAAGGAGATGTAATGAGCTCCGAATTACTCAAACACATTCTCTTGTTTTTCCTACTTCCTTGTGTCAAGAATCTGATGTTAACTCTTCCTATCTTCTTATCTTCCTACTCTGTTTCCTCTTATATATATCCTACTTTGGTTGTGTTTGTGCATTCTGATATATTTATGCTGTACGTTGTGTGTTTTTGTTTGGGTGTTTGTGATGTGCATTATTATTTATCATTTTTATTTATATTTCAAATAAGGGTAAGAAGGGAAGCAGGAAGGCGAGACAGGGATGAAGGAAGAATGACAAAAGACAGACCGTTTCTATATCTTCCCGACCTGTTCTTGACCCCTATTCATTGCGGTAACATTTTTTCCATTATAATTCTGACTGCCTCCTGACGATTTTATTTAGCTTTGGAGGCGCCACAGGATCTTCTTGAAAAATATGAAAGATGCAAAAAGTGATTTTTCAGTGAATTAATTTCCTCCCCAGTAAACACCAGAAAGATGCTGACAAACCGACTCTCTCCTCGTGTAAACTTCTCGTCCCCATTTTCCTAAGTTTACCCACTCTTGCTCAATCACGAACACATCAGGTAGAAAAACGTTAAGTGAAAGAGTGGGATTTAGAACGGGGATTAACAGCTGGGATTTACGAGGTGGCTACGCATTCCAGCACAACGACCAGGGTTGCCAAATCCGAAACGACATATGCCAATATGCATGCTCTGAAAAACCACTAGAATGATTCTACATATACTGATATCTCAAGAAAATCACCAGAAGAAAAGTGGTAGAATCTATCGACTATCCCTAAACGTTTTTAGTATCTCTAGAATACAGCCAGATATTTTTGCCACTCAGCGTTCAAAATTGCCGCTAAATGGAGGTTAGTGTTTCCAGGTCTAGCGGAAGAAATGCTATATTGGCAACATTGAAAACGACTCTCTCTCTCTCTCTCTCTCTCTCTCTCTCTCTCTCTCTCTGAAATCTGCGTAGGAAGGGGAAGGGCTGCCCGGGAAGAATGGAAATAACTGTCACTTGGTTCACTTAAATGAGAGTTGTCAAGTTCCCCCTTTCTTGGTCTGTCAACTGTCCAGACGAGGAGGGCTTGTAAATTACTTAAACCCTCTCTAAGATTTATGCTGCGAGGTGTTCTCTGGGGTTAGTGGTCTAGGAAATTGCCTTGAGGGTCTTCAGTTATTTAATTACTTAAACTAATATCATTATATAGATAATATTGAATTTTGGTTCATTTAAATAGATTTTCTTATGTTTGATCCGATTCTTAATAATTTTCCCAGTATTATCTAAGTAAGCATCAGCGTATCTTGTTATCAGAGGCTTCATTTTACCAAGTTTTTCTTATATTTGGTTTGGTTCTTATTATTTTCCCCATAATTGTCTAACCAAACAGCAGCATATCTTCCACAGCTTACAAACACTTCAAAATGCAAATAGAAAAAACAAAGAAATTAATTCAAATAAAGAAAAAAGCAGGAGGTAAAAAGTTATCGTGTATCAGTATATTTAACAACGATATTCTTAAAGCCATCTAATATTTTAGTCCCAAGTCAAAATTTTAACTCAGCGCATCTCAGAACGATCTCAAACCCATCCTGTTCCCCCAAAAGGCGTCCCCGGTAGTACAGGAACAGGAGGAGAGATAACCAAGAGATAACCAAGAGATAACCGAGAGACACACAAGCGTGGGGGAGGAAGGAAGAGATAAGAGCGCTGTGTGGAATTGTATTGTCTTGTATATTAAGGCGCCGTATATCCCAAACGCTGTATTGTGAGTGCGAGTTATTCCCCGCCTTGAATAGATGGGATGGGGATAGTGTGGGAGACGGGGGAGGCAAAGGGAGGAAGGGGGAGGCGAGGGGAGAAGGAGGTAGAAGGGGCGGACGGGGGAGAAAGAATAAAAAAGGGAGGTGGGGAGAGAAAGGATAGGGAGGGGAGACGTGGGAAGAAGGGGGAAGAAGAGAGTGAAGGGTGAGGTGTGGGGAAGTGGGGGAAAGGGTAGCGGAGGCGGGGATGAGGGAGTTATCGGAGGGGGTCATTTGTTCTCAGGCGTTTGTTCCGGATTTTCGTCGGTTGAGGAAGTTCCCTAATACCTTTTACCCGCTAATTTATTTCTGGATACGGACTGCTAATATCATTTTGCACGTTATATACGCAGAGTATGATGATATTAGAATGAATTAAGTAACACAGAAGAGGACGGCAAGGTGTAATAAGCAAGATAAATCGGTTAGGAAGAGGTGTTAGGGAACTTCCTTAATCGACAAGAAGACTGGTTTTGGTGTCTTCGTATCCACAGTATATCATCTCATAAATAATTCTAGGGCCCGTATTCTTGGGTAAGGAAGCTCCCTAACACCATTTCCTAAGCGATTTAATTTCTTCAGAAAAATATGGTGCAAAGGGATCAAAATCTTCACTAAGCTATGATTTCGGTAAACTAGCGAGAGGTATTGTGTGAAAATGAACATGAGAATATTTTGCGCTATATTTTTTAATGTATATCAATGAGGATGCGATTAACACTGAGTTCATTGGCAATCTAGAGTTTATTCAGTAATGTCTAAGGAAAGCAAACTAATACACCTCTTTGCAAATTTCTCCTATTGTTAAGAAAAATCGGTTTGCCGTGAATAAACCTGGCAGTTCTTTATGAGTACCTGAGTAGGCGTAATTACTCTTTAACATGGTAAAGAAGGAGGGAATAATCTTGCCTAAGCGGCCCATTAGCATCACGCATGCAGATTAGGGGGAAAATAAGAAGTAGGATATGTAGTTATGCTGTCCCTCCCGTCTTAGTATTTCCTGCATTATCGCTGTGTTCTGTTAAATACCAAGGTCCTTTCTCCTCCTTTTCCATTCCCTTTTCTTCCTCGTTATACCCCTTTCTCTTCCTTTCCCTCCATTTTCTTTTTTTGTCTTCCCTTCCGTTCCCTTTCAATTCCATTCACCTCCCTTCCTATCTCTGCCTTTTCCTTTCTCTTCCTTCCTTTCCCTTTCCCCTTTTCTACCCCATACCTACCCCATTCCTTTCTTTTTCCTTTCTTTTCTTTCTCTTCCCTTCCTTTCCCTTCCCTTTCTATCCTTTTCCTTCCCTTCCCTTCTTTTTCCAATTGTTTCCTTTCCTTCCCTTCCTCTCCGCTTCTATCATAACTCAAACTTCCCTTTCCTTTCTTTCCTTTCCTTGCTCCCCACTTCATTTATGCTTCCATCTTCCTGTCATAATCAAGTTCCCCTGTCGTGCTGTCTTCCCCTGCCATGTTCTTTTTCCCCTACCATCCCCCCTTTTCATTTCCACGCTCAGTATCCCCTGCCATAAATTATCTTCCCTGCCAGTCCCCCCTTTCAACCAGCCCTCTCCCCTGTCAGTCCCTCGCTCCACCAGCCCTTTCCCATATCAGTCCCCCTTTCTGCTAGCCCTCTCCTCTGCCACAACCCTGCCACATAACCTTAGCTGTATAGCCCACCCTCTCCTATTTCATATGCATTACACCCTGTCTTATGCTCTAACCCTACCGTGATTGATATGCATTGTCTCTTCATTTACCCCTGTTGGGTACTCTACTCCTGTTATCTCTTCGCCCGTGTTTAGTCTCCCCTCTCCTTCGCGACCCATTCTCTCATCTTAGGCTGTCTCTCCTTCTCTCCTCAGATAATCCATCCTCGTGTGACATCCATCTCATCCAAGCTCTCACCTTCCCGCCCATTCCTTGCGTCAATTGTCGGACCCTCCTTCTTCCCTATCTATCCCTTATCCTATTCCTCTTCTAAACATTCATCCCCTTCTGTCTCTTGAACTCGTCTCAGTCTCCCATTCCTCTTATCCAAACTCACTCTTTTCAACTCATTTCCTCTGCCATACTCCAAGCTCATCATCTCTTCCATCCTCATCATCCAGTCTCTCTCCTCCCCATCCATTCCTTGTGTCACACGCCAGGCTCCCTTCTCCCTGGCTTTGTTATGCCCCAATTTACTAAGCCACGCTGCAGGGGACGGAGTTTAACATCCTACTTGACTGACCAACAGGGTGTCTTGCGGCCTTCACCCAATTGGCCCTGGGGATGACTTGCATGAGAGCGGCCCTTATCTTACCGTTTTACCAGCCACGCACACGCACACGCACACACAGACACACACACACACACACACACACACACACACACACACACACTTTCTCTCTCTCTCTCTCTCTCTCTCTCTCTCTCTCTCTCTCTCTCTCTCTCTCACACACACACACACACACACACACACACACACACACACACACACACACATCGGTGGTATCTTGGCCTCACATTCAAGTAGGAAGCAGTGTCGAGGGAGAACTGTGAGGTAGGACGGAGATGTCCCAGTTCATTTTCTTAATTTGTTATTCTAAGACTCTCCCTTGTATATACTAGAGGGTAAAGTGTAAGTAGATGCTGCACTTTCATTAATTGTAGCTTATTTCTTCTTTATTTTTTTTGGCTTTATTTTATTTAGTTTGCTTATTTTTTTGGTGTATAGGAAGGGAGGTGAAGACTGCAGAACCTCCTTTTCTCTGATTTTAAGTCCATAATTAATATCTATTTTATCGATGCTTGTGTTGTCGGTAGGTATAATTTAAGTTTAGCTATTAGCAGTGAAATTATTATTCCCTTCTGTACACTGACGTTTATTTAGTTATATTTACTTTATGCTACCACCAACGATTTTATTCACGTAAGAGAGATTTTATAACCTAGAGGGGTTAGATGTAGCCGTAACTCATTTCACTTTAAGAGGTCTCACGTAGGTTAAATATAATCGCATGGAAGTAGCAAGAAGAAAGCAAAGAGGATGTCATCTAATTGGAGAGTTGGCTTTTTAATTTTAACACTGATAATAAGATTCTTCTCCCCTATATTATTCCACATTTGCAAAAAATAGCAACGCAGCATTTTACAAGACAGCTCCCGAGAATAGGACCATCTCTTAATTAAAGCTGAATACTTCCGAGAGTTTCATAACAGAATATGCATTATAAAAGGAATATGATGTGGCCGCTTAGGAACCTGCATGAAATATTATTTTTACGGCATTACCCTGATTTTCATGATGGGATTTTCTTTTTCTTTCTTTTTATTTTCTTCTCTCTTTCTGTACCCACATCAGTGTGGATGCATTTGCGTCCTTTATTTAGACAGACACTAGGCAATTCTGTTAATCTGATGGAATTTTTAACATTGCAAAGGTTATACAATTGTAAATTTCCACTCCGCTGACTGCTAGCGTGACCCCCTGACTGAAAAATAACTATGTACATTTTACTCTAATTTGGCCTATAATTGCCATCTCTCCGTCTTGAATACTCAGTTTTAACAAAGGATAATCACTGGAATATGATGCTAGCAACAAAGAAGTGGTTCGAAAACGGGCATAAAGACACAGTATCGTCCCATTCTGTTCTCGAAAAATAACAATAAGTTACAAGAGGAGGAGGCTATGGGCCAAGTTAGCGTAAAAAAGGTATAGATCATCTTGTGGTAGGCTGAGTAAAATAATGCGTCCATACATAGCAAAAAAAGTAACATCACACGAAAAAAAACCGGAGGGACGTCTTTATGCCATTCACCTGAGATTACCATTCCCTATTGCGAGGGCCCCTTTTAATCGGGCGGGACCTTTTCATGGCGATGTTCAAACTTCAACATTTGGATAATCATTAGGAGGGAAACGTGGGGCGCACCAGTAGGTAGGGAAGGAAGGAGGGTACACTGTGTGAATTAGATGGTGAGGTGAAAGTCTGAAGGAATAACAGATCGGTATTTCAGAGTTTACGCGAGTTACTGGATTTCTTTTTTGTCACACACAAAAAAAGAAAAAATTATATATGTATGTAAGAAGTAAGTAGCAAACAGTTTTATCAGTTTCTAAGCATCTGAATTACTGCACTGTACGCTCCTTGCGATGTATGTCACTAATATTCAGCCATGAATATCCTAAATCTCAAACTGACTGACATTTAATAAACTACCTGATCCAGTAATACAGTCACAGTGCATCAAAGCAACACTACCAGTGCAATGCATTTAAAGGACAAAGGAACAGCAACTTAATAACGCTACGAATAATCAAATCTTCAGCCGCTACTACAGGTGATCGTGTAATTTCGGTCAACAATGTCCTCCTCCCCTCTCCACGTCCCTCACCCCCTCCACTTGTCGCGTCCCTCAGCTCTTGTTAGGGCTGTGGTGGCGCAATCAGGCACCAGTAGTGGAGCTGACGGTAATCGGCGCTGTGCTGGGATTGCCTCTACTCCACCTAATCACCACCACAGCCAGCATTACCATTACTACCACCACCACCATCACCAGCAGCACTACCACCACCACCACCACCAGACTCTCGCTTAGTTCCCCATAGACTGCCCTACTCCCCATATTTCAGTTGCCATACAGTAGATAAATTCCCTTATTTTACTCTTTCGATATTTTGATTTCCTCATAACTTCCTTCTCAGTTTAGGTCTCCACATCACCACCACCATCTTCACCATCATCTTTTGCTTTTAATCTCGGGTAGTTTGTCCGACTTTCTCCTCAATTCCATCGCCTCGGATTTATAGCACAAAATATAATCCTCACAATACTCTTCATTTACCTTATGAGGACAGGTGGCCCTCGGGAACTGTTTGTCTGTAAGTTATACTCAGTTATATGGAAAACAGAATCCATGCATTCCACGTCTTACGCTCTTCCCTAAAAATAAGATAAAATTCCAGCATGTCGCATTGTCGTAATATGCATATTCGTTTCTCCCAGTCTCACTATCCCTCAGTCTCACATACCATCCCACAAACCCACATCTCAGTCTCTCACATTCTACTCTCCCAGTCCCAAGACCCAGTATCCCAGCATGCCCACATCCCAGCCTCCCAGTCCCACACGCCATCCTCTCCTCGCCCCCTCCCTAATCCAACACCATCCCACCACTGTCTTGGCTTACGGTCAGACACAATTTCGAGTACCCGCTAACCTTTTCGTCCTTGCGTGACGTGCTCGAGGACTAAATTAACGTTCGACAGATAGCGTCACACACCTTCACATGTCGTCACTTGAGCACTAATACCCAGATGTCCACACAGAATGAATGCAATGGTTGTCTCATTCACGACTGGGTTGACGATAATACTGGGGGTGTTTTTATGGCATGTTCCTGGATATTGTGGATAATGTCGTCTCAGTCCCCCCCTGTTCTCTCTCTCTCCTGTATCCTCTCATCCCACTCCCTATCTTTTGCTTCCTATTCTTCGCCTAGATCCATTTTTATGTCCTTCGCCATTATCACAGCCTATATCTTCTGTCTATCGCTTCTATCCATTCCCCCTCTTCTTATCCCTATTCCCTTTCCTTCTATTCGTATCCTATATCTAATACTCTGTCCTATACCACTACCCACACCTTTTCTATAGTCCATCCATCTGGTCTCTCTCTCTTATACCTCCACTCTCATCCACTTGCATCATCCTTCCCTTTCCCTTCCCCTATTTCCTTACAATATAATATTTTCTTCCCCCTTCAATCTTCTCATCTCCCCACTATTCGCCCTATCCCTTCTAGTTCCAGTACCCCTCCCCTCAATACATCCGTCCCTTCATTCCCATTTCATATTTTTTTTCTCTTCCCATTTCTTCTACACCCCATTGTCCATCCTATTTACGTCCCTACCTTTCTCAAAAATATGCCTCAGAAGTTTCTCCATTGCTTTCACTTTAACCTCTTCATCCTTGTCCTCTCCCCATTTTCCCAACCTCCCTTCCCCCCTCCCTCCGTCCCTCCCCTTTTCCCCCCTCTTCAAGACCTCCCCACCCCCTCCCCCTTCCTGAGACGATTCGGGAGATGCGACGGCTCGGCTCCCCATTTTTGCCGTCTGTCCGAAAATAAGGAAGGCAATAAAACCGAATGTTGTTATTCCTTTTCTTCCGCCTTTTCTTCCTGTTCTTCTGATGTTTCCTCCTTCTTTATTCTCTCTCTCTCTCTCTCTCTCTCTCTCTCTCTCTCTCTCTCTCTCTCTCTCTCTCTCTCTCTCTCTCTCTCTCTCTCTCTCTCTCATAAACTTCTCTTTTCCCCTCATGTGTTTCTCACTTCCATTTTCCTCTTTCCCCTCCCTTCCTCACTCTTTCCCTTTTGTTTTTTCCCTCCCTCACTCCCTTTTACACCCCTCTTTACTCTCTCTCTCTCTCTCTCTCTTTCCCTCTCTCTCTCTCTCTCTCTCCCTTCCACTCTCACCTTATCCCAAACTTTTTTCCTGGGCCTCTTTCTCCTCTCATATTTTCTTTTATGCCACATTTCTTTCTTTCCTCTCATTCTTTATTCCTCTTTTCCTCGTTCCGTTTTGTTCATAGCATACTTAAGGATTTTTAAACTTACTTTTTGCTGCCCCTCTTTATTTTTTTGACCCATGGATTTTTGGGATTCTTCTTGGTGAAATTTTTTGTTCTTACTAGGAAGAAAAACTTGGCCTCGTTTCATGCAAAGTTTACTGTAGACTTCTTTCATTTAATCCATTTTATTTCCCTTTAATAGTTTTACCTCCTTTATACTTTATTTTATACGCCCTTCAATGCCTTATCTCTTTTATTAGGCAATTTATTTCTCTTTTTTTTCCTTCTTGCCTACAAGCTTATTATCGTTTCCTTATATTTTAGTTCACTGGGCACTGACTTTATTGATATCAGTTTTTAAGGCTGGATCCCCTGATATTCCTTTCTCTTGTTTCTGTTCCACTTATCGCTGCTACCTTCATTACCCCTTATACTCTCTCTCTCTCTCTCTCTCTCTCTCTCTCTCTCTCTCTGATAGATGGATAAATAAATAGGTATGCAGACAGATCGGTAGGTAGGGAGGAACAGACAGACAGACAGATAGATAGATAGAGAGGAAGAGATACATAAATCTTACCTAAGTTCTCTTCCACTTAACAGTTTCTCTTTCTTTCTTTCTCTCTCAGTTTTCCTTAACGACTTTCTCCACCCACGTACTCATATATCTTACCTAAGTCTAAGTCCCCTTTCACTTAATATTATTTCTCTCTCTCTCTCTCTCTCTCTCTCTCTCTCTCTCTCTCTCTCTCTCTCTCTCTCTCTCTCTCTCTCTCCTGGTTTCCTCACCTCTATATTATAACTTAAACCAGGATCTGAGAGGCAAGGAAATTGAAAGGGTGATGGAAGGCTATGAGGGAGGGAGGAAGGGATGTTGTTTGATGGATGGATTGAGGGAAGGAGAGGAAGAGAATGAGGGAGTGGAAAGGGAGAGAAGGATAGGAATGGAATGGAAAGGAAAGGAAGTGAGGGAGTGACATTGAAACTGGTGATTTTTGAATGGAGGAAGGGATAGATAATGTTGGGTGGATGCAGGGCTAAGGAACGAGGAAACTATGAGAGAGAGAGAGAGAGAGAGAGAGAGAGAGAGAGAGAGAAGGATAAATGACAACTGACATCTCATAGCCTTTGGAATGAGTAACGTGATAGTGAGTGGGGAGGAAGGAGTGGAAGTGAGAGAGGGAGGAGTAGGAGTGGGGGTGAGTGAGAATTGTGTAGGAGGAGTGTGAGTGAGAGAGAGAGAGAGAGGTGATGGAGGAGAAGGAGTAAGGAGTAACGAGGAGAAAATTGGAAGTCAAGGTGAGATTGGATGCAAGGAGATGAATGACGAAAGACTGGGAAGGGAAGGGAGTAAGAAAAGAGTGAGAAGGATGCATAAGGAGTCGGAAGATGAGTAAGGGGGAGAAGTAGGGTTGAGAAAAGAATAGGGTGGGATGAGAGAGAGAGTGGAGGGGAGTGAGACAAGGAATAGAGAAGAAGGAGGAAGGAAGGAACTGCAATCTGATACTGCATATTGTTAGGGATGAGGAAGGTGAGGGTGGTTAGGGATCGAGGAGAAGGAGTGGGGAAGGAAGGAGAAGAGGTGAAGGAGGAGGTAAAGGAGTGAAGAAGGGGAGAGAGAGAGAGAGAGAGAGCGTGGGTGTGAAAATATTGTCAGGGAATGAGAGCAAGGAACAGGATGCAAAGACAGGACGGTGGGAGGAGGCTGAAAGGGAGGGGGGAAAAGGCGAACTGAAAATTTTACAGCATTAGGGATCAGTAACTTGACAGCGAAAGGCGAGGGAGTGAAGGGGATTGGCAAGGGATTGGATGGAAATAGAGGAAGTGGGGAGGACACAGGAAGTAAGGAATAATGAACAGGTGACGTGGGAGAGGAAGAAAGAGAGAGGGGAAGGTAGAAGGAACGAGAGAGATTAGTGTTTGATATGGAGGGGAAAGAGAGATGGGAATGAGAGGGAAGAGGGAGGAAATTGAGAGGGATGGGATGGAATGGAGGAAGCAGGAGGGAAACATGAACTGAGAGAGGGAGAGAGAGAGAGAGAGAGGTGAGAGACGTGTGAGGCAAGGAAATTAAGGACTGCAACGAAGAAGGAATGGTGATGTAATAAGAAGGAAAAAGAGATAGAAAGAAGGAATGAAGGAAGGAAGGAAGGAAGGAAACAAGAAAAAATTAGGAAGAAAGAGATAACGTTAATTAGGGAAGGGAAGTAAATGGAACGCAAGGCAAGGAAGGAAATAGATGGATACCAGGTAATTTTATAGTATTAGGGGTCAGGAGAGAGAGAGAGAGGGGGGAAGAGAAGGGAGTGAGAGGTGTGTGGAAGGAGTGGGATGAAAATAGAGACAGGGGAGTGGAACAGGAAGTGGGGAATAATTAGAAGAGAGAGAGAGAGAGAGAGAGAGAGAGAGGGAAGGGTAAATGGCAACTAACATCTCTTAGCTTTAGAAATGAGTAACGTGATAGTGAGTGGAGAGAGAGGAGTGGAAGTGAGAGTGGGAGTAGGAGTGAGGGTGAGAGATAAAGATTTGGGATTAGCGACAGTGAGAGAGAAAGGTGATGGAGGAGGAGTAAGGAGTAACGAGGAGAAAATTGGGAGTCAGGGTGATTGGGCGCAAGGAGATGAAAGACTGGGAAAGAAAGAAAGGGAATAAGAAAAAGAGCGAGAAGGGAGCATAAGGTGTCCGAAGATGAGTAAAGGGGAGAATTAGGGTGAGAAGAGAATAGGGAGGAGAGAGAGAGAGAGAGAGAGTGTAGATTGGATGCGGACGATGGAGGGGAGTGAGGCAAGGGATAGAGAAGGAGGAGGAGGGAAGGAAGGAATTGCAATCTGATACACTACATTGTTAGGGATGAGGAACATGAGGGTGTTTGGGTGGAGAAGGAAGGAGAAAGGGGAGAAGGAGGAGGTAAAGGAGTGAAGAAGGAGAGAGAGAGAGAGAGAGCGTGGGTGAGAAAATATTGTCAGGGAATGAGAGCAAGGAACAGGATGCAAAGACAGGACGGTGGGAGGAGACTGAAAGGGAGGGGGGAAAAGGCGAACTGAAAATTTTACAACATTAGGGATCAATAACTTGACAGTTAAAGGCGAGGGAGTGAAGGGGATTGGAAAGGGATTGGATGGAAACAGAGGAAATGGAGAATAATCAGGAAGTAAGAAATAATAAACAGGTGACGTGGGAGAGGAAGAAGGAGAGAGGGGAAGGTAGACGGAATGAAAGAGATTTGTGTTTGATATGGAGGGGGAAAGACAGATGGGAATGAAAGGGAAGAGGGAGGAAATTGAGAGGGAAGGGATGGAATGAGAAAGCAGGAGGGAAACATGAACTAAGAGAGAGAGAGAGAGAGAGAGGTGGGAGACGTGGGAGACAGGAAAATTAAGAAGGATTGCAAGGAAGAAGGAATGGTGATGCAAGTAGAAGGAAAAAGAGATAGAAGGAAGGAAGGAAACGAGAAAAAAATAGGGAAGGAGGAGAAAATGTAAATAAGGGAAGGGAAGTAAATGGAACGCAAGGCAAGGAAGGAATTAAGTGGATACCTGGTAATTTTATAGTATTAGGGGTGGGGAGAGAGAGAGAGAGAGAGAGAGAGAGAGAGAGAGAGAGAGGGGCGTGTGGAAGGAGTGGGATAAAAATAGAAACAGGGGGGATGGAACAGGAAGTGGGGAATAATTTAGAAGAGAGAGAGAGAGAGAAAGAGAGAGAGAGAGAGAGAGAGAGAGAGAGAGAGAGAGAGAGAGAGAAGGAGGGATGAAACAAGTCAATACGAGTGAGCATTTCTGCAAGGACGAAATATAAATGAGAGAAAGGAATAAGGAATCCATCATTAGAAATCAATTAAGAAGAAGAATTGTAAGCGCTAAGCAAAGAAGAGTAAGGACTTGAGGAGGGAGAAACGAGCAAACGAGTAAAGACTAAAAGTAAAGACCCCTGCCTGAAGTGTCTGGATCTGGTCTTATCGAGGGTCTTAATATTGTCTGATTCCTTTACTTTCAGCTCAGTAAAATCGTCTGACGTTACTAGAGACAGAAAACTACAATAATTCCAACCAAGTAAAGATTTAAGCAGTATTAGCAATCAACGTTAGAAAGAAGGTCCTAGAATTACCCTAACCATGACTGAGTTAGGGGCAGAATTCCAGAGTTGTGCCTACCATGAGGATGCCAAGATTCTTCATAAATCCCACGTCTCCTTGGTTGTATAAGGGAGAGAAGCCTTGAACCCCCGCCCACGCAGAGAGATAAGGAGGCTGGCCGGGGAACCATAACATTGGACAGGTTAGACTAGGCAAATCCTCTCTCTCCTGTGTTGGAAATTTAAAGGCCGAGGAGGTAAACTGCGTGGCGAACCAATGATTTTTTTACTTTTATTTTTATTTATCATATTATATATCAATTTATTCATTTATTTGCTTATTTACTTTTTTGTCTGCCTGTTTGCTTGCTTTTTTTAATTGGTGTCACCACGCTGACTAACAAGCCACATTGTTTCTATATCTGCTATGTATTTCTTTGAGTGGTAACCGTATAACCTCTGGGCGCCTGGTGGCCCCATGGATTGAGACTCTCCAGACAGCAAAGACTTGAAACCATGGCCCATACAGGGATGAGAAGGTTGACAAAAGAAAAATAACACAAGGTAGTCCATTCTCAAGCTAACCCTCCAAATCTTCTGGAAAAAATCTGAAGATGACAAGGCACAAATTTTAGACTCTTACCCCCCAGAATCGTTCATGTAACCTACTCCAGGAAATTAATTGCAGCTCTGGATGGGTGGCATTTTATTATCCAATAGAGACGCCTGGTGGTTTAGATGGTTCAGGCGCTCTAACCTGATCTGGCACCTCAGGGCATACTTCCAAGTGAGGGGACTGGGATTTAGTACTCACTTATTGCTGCTCAGAGTCGAATCACTGGTCACCCTCGCCTTATAGATCCAAACAAGACATCCTACGTCCTGCCCCCCTCTCTTCTGGATCACTGGAGACTTGGATGATGGAAGGATATATTTCTCGTATTCATGGCTTCTCAATCGTGTCTTTCATTTAACAGAATTTAGAGGCAAAGCGATGAATAAATTTACTATAACTGGACGGTCATTTTTTTTTTAATAGTTTATTCGTTTTCAGTGAGTATCGTAATAGTAACGTTTTCTAGGATACCATAACAACGAGAGGGGAGACTTCACTGTTCCCCCAAGCTATCTGGCAAAATGTATGCGAGAAAAAAAAAAGTTGGGCGAAGACTTTTATGGCGCATTTCTTTTCCTTTTCCTGTCTTTCTTTCTTTTTTCTTTGCTTCCATTCTTTCGTCCCTCTTTCTTTCTTTCTTTTCTTTCATTCTTTCTTTGTCATTTTCTTTCATTCTTTCTTCTTTTTTCTTCTTTCCTTCCCTCCTTCCTTCCCTCTTTCTTTTTTTATTCATTTTACTTTCTTTCCTTCCTTCCTTCCTTCCCTGCTTCCTTCATTCCGTCTTTCTTTCATTAGTTTTTTAAGACAAGTTGTCATCAAAGCTACGATAGAGCAGTCTTTAAAAATATATATCATGCTTAATATATCTTAAGCTGGCAAAAGTTCCTTGTTAACAAAATAAATCTCCAGTCTCATGGTAGGGAGGACCCAGGAAATAGTCTAGCTAACGACAGACGATTTAACTGAGAGTGGGTTATGGGAGTGTGATAATGCTATAATTGTCAGCATCAACCCTTTCATCTTTGGGACAGCTCTAGTATTATCGTTCACATTACTGTAACGACAACGATCCCTTTTTACATAACAGTTTCGATTACTTGCCTAGTAGTTGCAGTGGTGGTGGTAGTAGTAGTAGTAGTAGTAGTAGTAGTAGTAGTTGTATCCTTAGGTTCATCTGAAATATGAACCCAGCGGACTTATGGCAGAAGCCCCCTCCTCCGACAGTCTACCATCCTCCTTTTGAGGGATAGGGAGGAATCTGAGGGACATCTGTATAACCGTATAGGAAATCCACCAGCTCATGTTAATGCCATCACATGAAGGCGTCCCTCTCCTGATGAGTAGCTGATAGATAAGTGGAGAATTCTTAATTCTCTACACAGAGAGAAAATGGAACAACAATTTCAGAAATATTAACACTTACGATCCACTTTTTAGTGTCAGTTGTGATTCCTAGACAAGTAAAGAAATAAACCAGAATCAGGGAGTGGAGGGAGGCTATTCTCTGAGCCAGCCCGGTGCGTCTTAATTCTGCCAGGCCAGGTTTGCGCTGAAGGGTCTCTCTTGTTCCTGCTTAAATTACCGTAAGTGACGTCTTCAGCTGAGTGCAGGGAAAAATTGTTGCTCCTCAAGACGTCCTCATCCTGGTTAAAACTTCCTCAGCCCTCAGTCTTCGCTCTTCTTGGCTCCTCCCCCCCCCCTCTTTTCGCCTCCCAGCACCTCTCCTTCGCCTCCCCCCTTCCTTCTTTCGCCTTCCCCTGCCCTGCCTCGCCTCCCCTCGCCTCCCCATGCCATACCTTGTCTCCCTTTTGCCTCCTGTTCCCGTCTCCCCGTCTCTCCCCCCCCTCTTCCCCCTGCCTCTCCTTTGCTTCTCCCTTCCCCCCTTTCGCCCTCCTCAGTCTCACACTTCTGCGTTTTGCCTCCTCTCTGTCCCCCTGCCCTTCTCCCCTCCTCTTACCCCCTCCATCACCTCCCTTTTTCGTCTCCCTCTGCCTCCCTTCCTTTGCTTCTCCCTCCATCCCTTCACCTTCCCTGCCTTTCCCTTCCCGCTCCCCGCCCCTTCACACTCCCTAGTCATCCCCCTCCCCCCCAAAAAAAACACTTGGCAACGCGCCCTTTGGTTGATGAGAGGTACTGCACTTTAATTATTTCGAGTTTAGTTTTTCTTGAGTCTCCTTCACTACTTTGACGTCTTTTAAAATTATATTCTTATTTCTGACTGAGTGGGGGATCTTGTAGTGGGAGGTTTGTACTGTCAGCTTTTATTTATGGCGGATTCGATTTTTTTCTATATTACTCTATTTCTCAAAACCAAAAGCATAATTTAAATTTTCTTTCCTGTTTTAGTAGGTCACTGCAATTTCCCATCAACTTTTTTTTTTTTGAGTGAAGAATATACGCTTACATAATTTTGCAGATTCTCATGGATAGTCTTTTATTTCATTTATGTATTCATCTACGTATCTACTCTTCTATTATTTTTATTAATTCTTACCTTGAAGAACTTCACCTCCTTAGTCGAATCTTTAAGGATGAAATCTTACATAATTTATTTTGCTTACCTGTGAGACTAATTTATTAAAACTAGGAATGGCCTGTCGTTCTCTCAGTGCTAAATTCAGTCTCCCCCACCCCCACATTACTCCCCCCACCCCCACATCACTCCCCCACCCCCACATTACTCCCCCACCCCCACATTACTCCCTCACCCCCCCATTACTCCCTCACCCCCACATTACTCCCCCACACCCACGTTACTCCCCCACCCCCACATTACTTACCCACCCCCACATTACTCCCCCACCCCACATTACTCCCCCACCCCCACATTACTCCCCCACCCCCACATTACTCCCTCACCCCCCCATTACTCCCTCACCCCCACATTACTCCCCCACACCCACGTTACTCTCTCAGCCCACATTACTCCCTCACCCCCACTTTACTCCCCCACCCCTACATTGCTCCCTCATCGCCACATTAATTATCTGTCAGGGAGAAACCACAGAGGCGTTGACTAACCCAGCAAGGCGTGCCTCACCTCCCAGAGACTCCCCGATAAGTGTTTCCTCTCAGCCCGTCACTCCTTATCACTTATCTTTTATCTCTTAGGAGGGGCGTTCATCCATATTCACTAACTTCCTTCCCTGAGATGAGGAACAAGCCTTTAATTTCTCTGAGCACGCCCACTTCCTTTTAAACAAACTTCCTTCTTCTCTGATTTTTCTCCATCCTGATTGTTATTAATATTATCGTTCTTGTAATGCCTTTCCATTTCCCTTATTTTCAGAGATGAGCTATTCCCCTTCCCTGCTCTGATCCATTCCCTCTCTGTCTGTCTGTCTGTCTCTCTCTCTCTCTCTCTCTCTCTCTCTCTCTCTCTCTCTCTATCTATCAATCTATCTATATATCTATCTATCTATCTATCTATCTATATATATATATATATATATATATATATATGTCTATCTAGCTATCTGTCTATCTGTATATCATTTTATTTCCCAGTTTTTCCTGTAGCATAGATGTGTATTCCTTTTTACAGAGAGTAAATACCATTCTGTAACTTAACTTCCTCTATAGACTCTTTCCACTATATTTTCACCACGATCTTGATAATAATAAGCCCATTCTGCCATTCCGTCTGCTCAGTCCCTTTTTTGTATTGTGTGTGTGTGTGTGTGTGTGTGTGTGTGTGTGTGTGTGTGTGTGTGTGTGTTCCTTTCCACCTCCTTTCCTAAGCTGTTGTATACGTCTTTTTCTGCTACGTCAACTTCTCCCTATTCCAAGAAGTACAGTATGTATGTCCTTTCACCTATCTGATTCATGTAAGCTCCTTTCTGCACCATTTCTAGGTATTTGCTTACAAGAATTGCCAAACGCTTCAGTGGCGTACAAAGATATATATTTCTCACAAAATTCTCGAGATTTTCCGTCACCAGAAATTTACTTAACCTAAGAATTTTTGAGCAGAAATATCACGTTTCGAGTGTATATTCAGTCGTCAGAGATTTTACATTGAGTCAGTCCCTCATTTCGTATTTTATCTCCTTTGCAAGATGGCGTCAATGTCCTGCTTCTTTTCAACACATAAATACTTCTGTACATGCTTCACCTCCTTCCAAGACGGTGTCCGTGTCCTTTATAGTTGTATGACCTCCTTTACGCGTCTCTGTTACATCATCTCCCTTCTAGCAGGTTTCCAGGGATGTTCCGCCTTTCATAGTCAAAGGTCTCGCTTGATGCCATTCAGATATAAACACTTCACGAGCTTCAGAATTCTTGGTAGATCTCTTTGACGTCTGTGTCCACTCGGCCGCCGACTCTCTCAAAGACCATACTTCCATTTAGTTTCAGATGCTCTACGGACATCAGGCTGTTTTTGGAATTACTAAAGCCTTTTCGTTTTTCTTTAAACCTTCATTATTAACACCATATGGACACCGAAGATCTTTTAAATCACTGATCCACTTTCCATCTACATATCGATCCCTCCTCAGAACGTTCTTTCGTTCATTTCAAAGCAACAGTTAAATCCATGGTGTGACCGCAGTTTTTACAAGTACAGGTGCACACCTTCACTCCCATAGTGCTTAGCGCCCATTGATTATCCAGACACCATAAGAATAGATACATGGATAGATAGACAGATAGGAAGATAGATAGATAGATATGGCGTACCTGAACCGTTTACACCTTCACAGCTCACTCCTTCAAAGCTTATATCCATTTATTTAGATACAAAAGCCTTCCGAACATCAAAACAACTAGTCACAATACACCTTTTTATCAAGCCATCTACACACACTTTCATCAACAATACACCACTCATATAACCTTCCTTCAGACACTCCTTAAGGCTTCTCGTTTCAAAGGGTGAGAGTGAGGGGTGTAAGGTGGCGTATGCCAGGTGTCAGGTGCTCCCTCTGTCGACACACACACTTGACACTCGGCCAAACACTTCTCGGGGTCTGCTTTCCACCCTCAAGTGCCGCTCCTCCTCGCCAGGTAAGAGCGAGGCCCGAGATGATTGCACTTTCCTTGGGTGTTGAAACGGGGTGAAGAGTTTGTGTCGTGTCCCTCCTCGTCGGTGATAGGGATCCCATAACACGCTTTCCTCAGTGAATTATTCTTATTACACCTTAAACTTCCAGACCATCAATATCACCTATGTCAGTCTTTGTATCCATGAACCCAGGATATTTTAGCGATTTTTCTTGCCAATTTCAGGGGATCCGTCTAGTACTGAACTGATTAACCTTGAGGCCTTTGGGAACAGCTAACCTATTTAACACTAGCTGTCTCTAACCATTACGTTAGGAAAGTCTCTTCCAACAGGAATACAAACGCCTTGACTCGAATAAAACAAAGGAGAATTAAAAACCAGTCTCAGTTCAGTAAAAAGCGTCTAGAGGTAATAAAAATAAAGGTAAAAAGATGTTCCTGGGCTGAAATGATAAATGAGGCGTTATCAAACTCCTTTGTTTCAAAAAGACTCTCTCGGGCAGAAAAAAAAAAAAAGTCTAAATGAAACGTAACAACGATTCCATAAATATATATATTTTTTTTTAATCAACATTATACCCAACAACGAAAAATGAAAATGATTTGTAAATGTTTTCTTGGGCCGCCCGTCCTTTGTAAAACGAGAATATTTGACATGTTTTCCGCGCGGGCGTCAAATTGGATAAGGGCGGTGATTCGCGCCACGTCACACCTCGTTTTATAGTCAACTCAGCTCCTGACAAACAACACACACACACACACACACACACACACACACACACACACACACACACACACACACACACACACACACACACACACACACACACACACACACACACACACACACACACACATATGTACACTCACTCCGATACACAGACACAGGATAAAACACTGTACATTATTTTTTCATTCTTACAATAGGACCTGTATCAACAATCTCACACACATACATGAATGCACTCACACACACACACACACACACACACACACACACACACACACACACACACACACACACACACACACACACACACACACACACGTACACTCACTCCGATACACAGACACAGGCTAAAACACTGTACATTATTTTTTCATTCTTACAATAGGACCTGTATCAACAATCTCACACACATACATGAATGCACTCACACACACACACACACACACACACACACACACACACACACACACACACACACACACACACACACACACACACACACACACACACACACACACACACACACACATGCGAAAAAGATATACAGCACTTACCGGTGTTCTATTCTCATTTATTCACACATGTTCAAACCCTCATCCCTACGCTCGGACGCAAAACATGCTGTAAATACACACAGGCTAATCTCTCTCTCTCTCTCTCTCTCTCTCTCTCTCTCTCATTCACACATGCACACAAAGAGATGCGTGAGGAATATGAATAAATTTACATTTTATGCAGTGCAGGATGCGAGTCTCTCTCTCTCTCTCTCTCTCTCTCTCTCTCTCTCCTCTGTTTATATAAATGATATACTGAAGTCCTTCTCCTTCATTTTAGTGTGTAGGTCTCTCTCTCTCTCTCTCTCTCTCTCTCTCTCTCTCTCTCTCTCTCTCTCTCATCAGGATATAAGCTTACTTCTCAACAATCTAGCCTGGCAGGAGGTCTGGGAGGAGTAAGCAAACTGCTGTGTATGAAGTTGGAGTTTCATCATCCTCTCATATTTGCTGTTGGTCTCTCTCTCTCTCTCTCTCTCTCTCTCTCTCTCTCTCCACCCTATTTGGACTTACAACCACAAGCCTCGCAAATTTTAACAGTAAGGTAAAAATCGGTATCATACAAAACTTCAGGTAAACGTTGTCAATTTCTTTCCAATCCCATAGTTCACTCAGACAGCCATGTTAGCACTTTCCCATCCGATTTATTTATTATTTTTAGCAGTGTCTATCAATTGTAGTAAGTTTAACAGAGAATTTATTACCGGAGTTAGAACTGGCTTTAGTTAATCTCTTCACTAAGCTGTTTTTACCCTACCTTGGCCCAGCTTCCCGTTCTCCTACAACTCAAATCATGCAGCTCGGTCGTAGGAGAAGGGTAATGTTACGGCTGTGCATCATTTTCATAGTACTTCTTCGTCACTAGTACCATTTTCTTGTGTTAATCTTTTGTTACAAGTCAGTATTCAAGATGGAGAGACTACAATTGAAGGCCAAGCTAGAGGAAGGCGGGCATAGCTAATATAGACACTACGTTAAAGAAAAAAGACTTAGTACAGCTCTTTCATCCTTACTTGGCTTTGATTCTGTTAACAATTCTCATCACCTTTGTCACTCATCTCTCTCCCTCTCTCTCTCTCTCTCTCTCTCTCTCTCTCTCTCTCAATCGAAATGAATAAATACAAGAACCCTCCTTCTCATCTTCTTGCCAAAAACCATCAGCCGAGTCAAAAGCACATCAGAGGACTTAATCTGAGAGTATTGGACGAGGAGGCGAGACGAGAGAGAGAGAGAGAGAGAGAGAGAGAGAGAGAGAGAGAGAGAGAGAGAGAGAGAGAGAGAGAGAGAGAGAAGGGGAGATGGTAGTGATTGAAAATGATTCAGGAACGCAAAATAGGAAACGTTCAGAGAGAGACAGATGAGAGAGACCATGAAGGGAAGATGAGCTAGCAGTAATATGGTTGGAACTGAATTTAAAATTAGAAATATGTAAGAAAAAATCGATTAACATTAATTTTGACAATTAAAAATAAAAATTGTGAAAGGCAAACTGATAACAAAGGAGAGGTATAAACAGAACGCAAAAAGTAAGAAGTATGTAAGAAAGCGAATGAGTGACAGCAAGACAGAGAGCATCACAGGAAAAGAATTTAATTACCATACAAAGAACAAGGGAAAAAATGGGTAGAATATGAATGTAAGAAAATAATTGTATGACATAACAGAGAACGGTAATAAGAGAAGGACATTAAATTCCAGTAAGAGTTAACAAAATGAAAAGAATATCGAGAAGAATAGTAAGGATGACAGCAAAAAGATGAAGTAAGAATGGCGATGATAATAAAAATGTACGACTATTGATGAAGAAGGTAAGAGGAGACAGACGAATGAGAGAGAGCATCAGAGACTGTCAAGAATAAGAATAAAGCTGGAAATCAGTCTAGACAGGAATAAGAGCGAGGATGAGCATAAGAGAATGAGAGAAATAGAGCTAAATAGGTAAAAACGAGACAGAAGACGGATTTGGGAGAGAAGGTGCAGGTTTGATGAGGTTGAGGAAAGGGGATATGACTGGAGGCGTGCAAAGGATAAGGATGAAAATATACCAGAGAGAGAGAGAGAGAGAAAGGAGGGGCGTTGACATGAAAAAATATGGGAGAAGATAAGAAAAACACAGATGATTCAACATACTGGAACCTTAAAGTAGAAAAAAAAAGTGTGAGTGTGTGTGTGTGTGTGTGTCTGTGTGTGTGTGTGTGTGAGAGAGAGAGAGAGAGAGAGAGAGAGAGAGAGAGAATCATAAAGTGTTGTAAGTATCACCATCCCTCAGGCCAGCTCACGGTAGATACACACCCATTACACTCACAAGCCTCAAGATCCCACGTGATATAGTTTATGTGTCCTCGTATCTAAACACCCTCTTATTAAAACATATCGTCCCTTTATTTTCATCTGACGGAACTGGGTTACTTCTGCGACATGAATATTTTATCGTACTTGCTTGAAATTCTTTGAGGAAGATGTAAGTTTTCCCGGTTACTTATCAAAATCAACCCTTCACTCGGATCACATAAAGTACCTGCAGCGGGTTTGGAAATTGTTGGATGTATAATCGAAAATGTTGTCGAAGAGTCTGTATGCTTAATAGCTACCAAAAATGCCTGGTTTTTCCATATCACGTCTTATTAATACCTCTTAGGCAGTGACGTCACACTTACGTAGGAACAGTGTCACTTACATGTGACGTCACCACAAAATCAGCCAGCAAGCATTTATGACCTTGATTTATTTTAATTACATGAGTTCATTATTTCAATTGCGTTATATAATTTGTTGAACTCGAGTATTATGAGGTTCCACTGAAAGTGGCTTCCCAAATTTTAAGATCCTCTACACACAATGAGTAGAAATGAAATGGATTATGATTCTGTGGCGGGTTAGAGCAAAGCGCGTTACAATAATTAAACTTTGCACCTGAATAAACACATTTCGATATTCTATTCAAGTTTCCACAAGACTATTACGGAAAGATTAAGGTCGTTCTAGTATTTGAGGGATGAAAAGAATGTTGGTTAATCTCGAAGTGACGGATTTCTCTCAGTTGTTATTAAATATTCGGGGATTTACCACACACACACACACACACACACACACACACACACACACACACACACACACACACACACACACACACACACACACACACACACACACACACACACACACACACACACACACACACTTGATGATTCTGTACGTTTGGGAGTGGAATGAAGGGATTCTGTGGTGATACCACTTGATATATATCCCCCTTATTGCTGCTCTCTCTCTCTCTCTCTCTCTCTCTCTCTCTCTCTCTCTCTCTCTCTCTCTCTCTCTCTCTCACCCTCACAGCCTTCTATCTCCCTCTCCGTCCCATTGCCTCTCAATGTCTCCTGCTTCCCTCTCATATGTAGTTCAGATGAATGACCGGATTTTTTTTTTTTTTTTTTAAGGGGGAAGGGGGGGAAAGAGGAGAGCTGGATTGATGGGAAGGACACAGGCGAGGAGAAGGAGGGTGATGGAATCCAGAATATATTTTGGAGAAACCTTCACATTTTTCATTTTAGAGTGATTTTCGAGCTTAGATGTTTTTCTCATTAACACTCAGACTCCAGTGGCTCACCTTGTGTTTAAATTAATCGTCTGGTGTTGGCGATAAGTAATCATAAGATGTTTAACAGTACCAGCATTTACACACACACACACACACACACACACACACACACACACACACACACGCACGCACGCACGCACGCACACGCGCGCGCGCGCGCGTATTTTACAAGGTCACAAAACCTCTCCGTCACACGTATTTCCATCCCCGTTTTCCTTCTCCCACGCGTCGTTTTCTGCCCATGCTCTCCGTTTTCTATCCATTCTCATCGCGTTCGAGGCAATAGATGGGGTATTGTGTGTGTGGGCCACGTTTATGATATTGAGAGTGTGTACAGCGACCCTCAAAGCCTACTAACATCAACCACAACATCACACAGGGAGATCACCGCGTCCTGCTGAAAATTATAAAAGGGAAAATAATACGAATATAGTATGGGCTGCATGTGTGACAGACTTTCAGAGCTACAGAGAGTTGCGCAGATACACAAATCATACACAGACTCAGATATTGATTTCTGTACCCCATTTCCTCTCCCCACACACCTTTTTTTTCCAAGACTCTCCGTTTTTGATCCCCCATTCCTCGTTTCGTAGGCAAAAGACAGAGCAGTGTGTGGGCAACATTTATGATATTGGAGGTGCCTAAAATGCCCCTCACAGCCTACTGACATCGACCACAACCTCTCACAACCACATCAATACGACCTCTAAAAACACGATGCTGTCTCGCCACACCGCAGAGAGATGGGGGAGACAAAAAGAGACGAATGGACATCGAGTTTGAGAGCATATTGAAGTTAGTTAGAGATACATACACAAGCAGACTATACAGATGTTATATTCTTTCCTCCCCTTTTGAGACACATTTTCCTCCCACTGCAAACGAATGGATTGCGCGGTTGAGAAAAAGTTGCAGTTACAAACAGATTCACAGACAGAAGAAGCATGTAGACTATAGATTTTCATCCCCCTTTCAGCCATTAGCTACATATTTTCCTTCCCGTATATTTTTCTCTCGTTTTCCTTCCTCCCACGCGCAGTCATTTGTCCATACTCTCCGTGTCTGAGGCAATGGATGGGGCAGTGTGTAGACGCGTTTATGATATTGGAAATGAGTAAAATGATCCTCAAACGACCCTAACATCAACCACGGCACCACACAACCTCACAACCACACCTGTAAAGTAGGATGGAACCTCAGCTTGCTAGAAAATGTCGGAAGAGAGAAAAAAAGAGATAAAGGAACGAAGAAAAAAAGGAAATATGGATATAAATTGGACAACCACTTTTAAAGAATTTTAGAATTACGTAAAGAAGCCCTTGTACAAAGACCATACATTTATTTTAAGTCTACCTTTGTTTTTCCTCCCATATATCGTTTTCTGTCCATACTCTCCCTTTTCTTGCCATACTCCTCGGGTTGGAGGTAATATTATGAGAAAGAATATAGTCCAGTTTTATGATATTGAGAGAGAGTAAATCGACCCCCACAGACCATAAGCATCAACTATCACACATCGCCACATCACCATCACGCACCACTACAACATCACCACCACGCACCACTACAACATCACCACCACGCACCACTACAACATCACCATCACCACCTCACACCGTATCACCACCACCACAGACATCACCACCACATACCACTACAGCATCACCACCACCACACATCACATCATCATCATCACTACACACAATTGCATCACTACCACACCACAACAACATCACCAATACAGATCTCTACAACATCACCAATACAGAGCTCTACAACATCACCACCATACCACTACAACATCACCACACCACTGCAACATCACCACCACACATCACTACAGCATGACCACCACCACACACCACGAGAACATCACCACCACACACCACAGCGACATCACGACCCCCTGTGAAGTAGGATGTTACCTCAGTACATAAAAAAAAATGGAGGCAGAAAAATCCACATCAGATAAAATGGGAAGCAAAAAATATCACCTTAACACATTAGAAAATAATGGAAGATAGAAAAGGAAGGTTACCTCCACACATAGAAAAAAATATTGTCAGATAAAGAATATTACTTTGACACATCAGAGAAAAGTGGACGCGGAAAAAGAATATTACTTCCCTGTATAAAAAAGTGGGGGGGATAGAAAGAGAGGAATGGAAGATGCAGTGAGAGTTTGAGACAGTATTAGAGTTCTTTAGATTTACAATTGATACACAAATCATACATTTCATACATGTTTCCCTCTCATTTTTCCCCTCCTCTCAGACATCTCCCCAAGCTCTTCATTTTTCCCATACTCTCCTTTTCCTTCCCATACACACACCATACAAACCTAATATTTTTTCTCCCATTTTTCCCTCCTCCTATGTACCCTTATCTCCACAGACTCTCCATTTTCTCTCAGTACTCTCCATTTCTTCCCCCATACCCTCCATTTCCTACCCACACCCTCCATTCTCCCCCATACCTTCCAGTTCCTTCCCATACTCTCGTGTCTTTGGCAAATGATGGGGCAGTGTGTGGGGTCACGTTTATGATATTGGGAGTGCGTAAAAGCGAGTCTCATCACCCACTAACATCCCCCACGACACCACCACCACGCCGCAGCCAAGACCCTTAAAGCAGGATGCAGTGAGAGGTGGGAGGAAAAGAGGGGAGAATGTGCGGTGAATTTCGAGTGTGAGAGAGAGTTAGAGAGATGAAGAAATACAAATATGCGTACATCATACAAGATTATACAGATTTTACACATTTCTCTCCCCATTTTCCTCGCATAATATGTTGTTTTCTTCCTATACTCTCCGTTTTCTGTTCATATTCCAAGTTACTGAGACAGTCGATGGTGCAATGTGTGGAGATAGAAAAAGATGTGACGCGGAATGCAGCAGCAGCAGCAGCAGGAGAGAGAGAGAGAGAGAGAGAGAGAGAGAGAGAGAGAGAGAGAGAGAGAGAGAGAGAGAGAGAGAGAGAGAGAGAGAGAGAGAGAGAGAGAGAGAGAGAGAGAGAGAGAGAGAGACTGCAGAAAATGGATGAGGACAAGATGAAATCATATTTGGACACCAAACGAGGAATGGGGAGGAAAGATGGGATGAAAAAGAGAGAGGAGTGGAATCCATACTGGAACCTTGATGAGAGAGAGAGAGAGAGAGAGAGAGAGAGAGGGAGGGAGGAAAAGGAAGGTTTTATGTTAGACTTCGATGTAAATGATATATTTTTAACAATATGTCGTTAATATGGCAAAGTATAGGACAGCAAAATTACCGGCCATTTTTTTCAGTGTGTCGTAAAAGGCCAGTTCAGTTTTCTTTTTCTTTTTGTTCTTTTTTTATTTACACTTTTTCCACCGCGCAGGACAGACTTTTTGAACTAATAGCTTTCATAATTTTATCCTTTATTGTTTTTATTCTCAGGCTTCCTTCTAGAAATTAATTTTGATAAGTGGAGATAACATAAATAAGCTAAAAAAATAAAGCCTTTTCATTTCAATTCTTTTGTAATTAAATCGTTCCGAGAAAGCAAGATATATATATATATATCTATATATATCTATATATATATATATATATATATATATATATATGAAAATTTGCGTCCTTGGGTTGAAGGGGTTAAAACGACATACTCACAGTGTCGGAATCTACCTTGTTGGGTACGTGGCAGATCTGCAGCAACCCGACTGCCCAGCGCTTGTGTTGCAGATTGCGTTGTACCTCCTGTGGAGTGTCTGGTAAGGTCTGTACAAATACACTAGGGCGTGATGGCATAACGCCTATTGATTTTCAGTGTACATTGTGACATAACCTAATAGCATGACCCTGCTTACATCTGTCTTTATTTGTGTGTGTGTGTGTGTGTGTGTGTGTGTGTGTGTGTGTGTGTGTGTGTGTGTGTTCTTCTCCTCTTTGATGCTCACCTGTAAACGCAGTCACTGACTAACGTAAATATCACAGGAATAAGGAGGAAAAGTACAGTACCCGTCATCATTACACCGGTTGTTGTGGCACAGCTGTTGTGTTTGGCTGTATCAGAGGGACGGATCTGAGTTATATCAGGGGCAGAGAACCAGGCATGGTGCAACAGCTTTAATCAAGTGCGGCTCTGGCCTAAATCTCTGAGAAACAATCGTAATCTTTGTCTAGGTATGCTGCATCCACTTTAACCCGTTCTAATCGTGCTGGACAGGGACGCCTTCAAATCGTGACACCGATACTACTGGAGGGTTCCACTGCCCGGTTATACAAACGTTCCCCACCTCCCTTCCACTCCCTCGAAAAGAGAATGGCGGACTCAAGGGTAAATTGAAATATGCAGTTCACCGGTTTCAAGTTTCAGAGGGGCCACGACAATAGCAATAACAACAACAGCCTCTTCCATTATTTTATTCTTGCTAATATAATGCAATTTTATTCAGTTTAGGGAAGACCATTAACAGAGGAGTTACGATTATGTAAATGGTGTTGATGACGGAGAATGCTGTAGTTTATTGGAGAAAGTATTAGGACATCTCCCACCACGTTTCACTTAGCTTATATATTTATGTTTACTACCTAAAACTGCCAACTTTGCATCTTGAACACTAAGCTGTAACAAGAGATTAACGCTAGAGCATGATGCTAGTCACGGAGAAATGCTGTGGAAAGAATGCAGAGCCGTAGTTATGTTTTATTCCGTAAATGATCTGTAACAAAAGATTGTCAAATTCTGGTAATCACAAAAAACGCGTTATGGAAAGGATGTAGAGCCATAGTATTACATTCTGTCACTGAGATGTAACATTAGATTATCACTTGAATAGGGTACAGTCCATGAAGAACGGCTATGGAAAGGGTGTAGCGTCGCAATGTAGTATTATAAATGTAGGATTATAAATTCTGAGTTACCTCTAGACTTTCTGCACCTTCTCCATAGTCGCGAAATAACACCCCATTACCCTCCTACCTCCATAGCAAAATACAGGCCAATAAGTCTGCCACACACACACTGCCAACCGCTGCTGATGTGTTGCTGCCTCTCTACCTTAATAACCCTGGTGATGTCGATGGGATGAAATATGTGCCTTTTCCTTCGTCCGACTTGTAGCATCTCTAATTATCTTACCTGCGTGGGTCTTGCAGTATTAGAAGACACATTTTTAATCGACGATCGTTCTGTATTATATGCTGTAAGGTAATAGCTAATATTATCGGTAGACGTTTGATAATTGGGGTAGCACTGTACACTTTGGAATATCTCGCGACTTCATCCAATTAACTCCACGAGACAGCAGCACCACCTTCCCGACCCCAGCTACAACCACGACAAGACACACACACACACACACACACACACACACACACACACACACACACACACACACACACACACACACACACACACACACGCTGCCGGTCTCTGTAGATGTGTTGTTGTGTCTCTAGGCAATAATGACCCTTTGGGTAGGTTTGAATTATCTCACATGTATGGACTTTCCACTATCAGAAGTCATGTTTCTTTTGTCAGGGGGACGTTAATTCGGCTTAATAATTAGGCATAAAATAACTATCTTTTCTGGAGTATCTTGATAAGGTTTTCAGTATCTCTAAACTTTCCTCCATTCTTATCAGTTAATTCGCAGGATAACAGTACCAGTTTTGCATAAAGTAAAATTAATCTTTCTTGTAGTATCTTGATAATACTTTTGCATAAAGTAAAATTAATCTTTCTTGTAGTATCTTGGTAATACTAAGACACTGTAAAGTCTGCAGTATCTCCAGACTCCCCCTTCGCTTCCTGGCCAGTAAATCCGCGAGATAGCACCACTACCACCCCCTTCACCTCTATCCCCCTCCCAACAGCGCTACCACCATCCCTTCCGCCTCCCCCCCACCACTATCACCTCCCTCCCCTCACCACTACCACCTTCCCCTAACAACCCACTCCACCTCCCTCCTCCCACCACTACCACCTTCCCCTCCATCTCCCTCCTCTTACCACAACCACCTTCCCCTCCAACTCCCTCCTCCAACCACTACCACCTTCCGCTCCACCTCCTTCCCCATCATTTCTACCTCATCTCCACCACTCTTCCCACTCCATCACCTCCACCACCAGTACCTCCTCCCCTCCACTTTCTTCCCACACCACTACCACCTCCTCTTCACCCTCCACAACTGCCACTTCTCCCTCCACTTCCCACCACTACCACTTCTCCCTCCACCTCCCCCCATTTCAAACACTACCAGCACCACCTCCACCTCTCTCTTCCCACCACTACCTATTTCCTCCCACCACTACACCTTTCCTCCCTCTCCCTT
>NC_137063.1:49272947-49290447 GCF_032717465.1 Coenobita brevimanus | reverse complement strand
TCCCATTTATATTTATTTTTTTATTCGTTTTTTTTCATAATTTATTCTCCATTCGCTTCCTTTATTACTGTCCCGCATTTCTTTATTTACCTTCTGTCTCACCCACTATTTCATATTCCCATCTCTCCCTCTTTATTACTATCTCGCATTCCATCTTTATTTATCCTATTTGTCCCTTCTCTTTCTCCCATTGCTCCTCCTTTCCTTTCTCTTCCTTTCCAGCCATCCCCTCCTCTTGATTCTCTACTCTGCGCCGATGTCCCTGCTTTTCAGATAAACGCTAATTAAGTTTTAACAAAGTGTACTTCGGCGTGCTGGTTGAAGACGCCCGAAAAATAGCAAAAGGGTCGAGAGAGAGAGAGAGAGAGAGAGAGACTGCACACTCAATGGGATTTGAGGCCACTTTCTTTTCTATTACTGGGTGGAATTTTTTTTATTATGAGGTAGTCGAAAATTTTTTGCCTTAGACAAAAATTTTGTGTAGTATTTAAATTATTTTTTAAATTCTGTGTAAAAAAAAGACCTGCTATTAAATTTTCCCTTTTCTCTCTTTTTCTTTTTCTTTTTCTTTTTTTTTTTTTTACTTTTCATCCCTAAAAAAAGGTAATGGGTGCTTACCTGGCGAGGAGGCTTGAGGAGAAAGGACACTTACCTGGGTTTCATGACTTTATTTTAGGTTTTTTCGAAGACAGGTAAGCAGTTGCATTCAAGAACTTTATCTGCTATAAATGTATGATGATGATCATGATGGCGATTATTATTATTATTCCCCCTTTCCTTGGGGGAAGCAGCCTAGGTATATAGATAGATATAGATGGATAGATTATTATTATTATTATTATTATTATTATTACCTGTTCTTTATATGCGGGACATAATTTTTTACCTACTACTTTGGGGGGAAGGCTGTCTACGGAGTTTTATCCTTTTATTTTATCGATTTTGGTAGGTGGGGACGCTCACCATCCACTCACTCGAAGTAGTGTTGCTTTGGGTGTCTGCCCTTTCCTCTCTTCTATCCTTCCTCTTCAGTCTTTCTTTCCTTCATTGTTTCCTCTTTCTTCTGCATACGGATGACTTTTCGCTTCCTCTTCTGTCTCTCTTTCCTTCGTTCTTTCCTCTTCCCTCTGCCTGTGGGTGACTCTACACTGAGTGACAAGCCAAATGGTTTCCTGTACACCAGAAAACCATTACTACCCTGGGTGGTAACCATACAATTAGATTTTGGCGCCTGGTGGTTTAGTGGGTAATTATTGTGCTCCAATCGGATTGAGCCTGTGTAGGTTTATATCCAAGGGGTGGTTGTGGTTTATTGCTCACATATTGCCACTCAGGGATGAGTGAGCCTGGCCACTCTCATCTAGAAAGTCAGGACCAACTTGCCTAGCCCGGGGTTCCTACGCTCCTCATGGGGAGGCACAGGATTGGATGATGGATGGGTGGCTTGTTTTTCCTTCGAGTTTCTTTTATGGCCGAAAATTTGGGAATCAAAAAAGTTCCGTTGTGCTGAAGAAAAAAAAAAAAATTTCTTTACGTGCGTGGTTACATTACAAGTATCAGTATTTTTATTCCAGCTTAATTATTATCTCGTTAGTATCGTTTTTTAATTTACTATTCGTGAAAGATGGGCATGATGGGTAATGCAAAATTTTACTAAAGATAATAATACGGCAGTAACCAAGGAGACTCATTCCTACTCCTCTCTCTCTCTCTCTCTCTCTCTCTCTCTGTCTCTCTCTCTCTCGTTAAGCAAGACCCTTACCACTCTGAATTATTAAAACTTGTAGAACTTAGAAATTATGATAAAGCAGCCTTTACCATACTAATGATAACTCTAACTTAAGGAATAAATATACCCCTAAGTGTCTGATATATTCTTTTACTATTATTATTAGATTTACACAAAGTTTCTGATTAAATTATCGCACATTCTATTTTTTACTCTTGTGTTTAGTCCTTTTTTCATTGACCATCTTCCTGTTTCTCGTACCATAGAAGCTTCGCCTGTTACATTATTTTCCCTTTTTTAATTGTCCCTCATCCTGTTTTGCATACTATTTACTACATACTATTTTCATACTGTGCAGGTTTCACCTTTTTCTCGTCCTAATCCCCCCTACGTACTGCACAGCTCCACATGTCACCACTTCGACGCAAATTCACACCGCTCATACTGAATACAAACTAGAGTTGCTTCATACGGAAGTGGTGTTCAGGTATATTGACTAATAGAAGAAAATTTCGATCAAGGTAGAGAAATCCATATATTGAGGAAAAAATACAATGCCTTCCCGTTGCAGAGCTATGTTATTCCCTCCCCTGAGTTCTCCCTTCTCCTGTGTTAGCCCTGACCCCGTAACTCTCTCAGCTTAGTTAAAAAGTTTGTCTCCCAGTATGGTTTAAAAAGTTTGTCCCATTGTGCAGGGGAACTTTTTGATGTGAGATAATTCCCTTGTCTTCACCAGTTAGCTAATCCTGTTTGCATTTCATTTTCTGTTTGGAATTCTTTGAGTTTTTTTGGTTTTCGGTATGTTAATGTCACCTAAAAACCTTCATTTATGAGAGAGAGAGAGAGAGAGAGAGAGAGAGAGAGAGCAGAAACACAATTGCGGGATAAAGCGAGGGATTCCAAGGGCAGAACCAGGGTGCGAACCGGGGCCGGGGGAGAGTGGTGGTGTGTGGAGTGGTTTACGAGCGACAGTTACTTAGAGCGGTACTAATGGAGCAGAAGAAGCGAAATTCAGGAGCTGTGCCAGATGGATGTGTGTGTGTGTGTGTGTGTGTGTGTGTGTGTGTGTGAGAGAGAGAGAGAGAGAGAGAGAGAGAGAGGGGGGGGGAGACAGACAGACAGACAGACAGAGACATAAAGAGGAAGGGGGTAGTTTAGACCTATTTGTGTTGTTTTAATGGACATATATGCCTCTCTCTCTCTCTCTCTCTCTCTCTCTCTCTCTCTCTTTCAACTACAGGTGTTAGATATAATCTTCACTGACTCCTCTTTCCTTCATAAGTATATTCACCTTGGTATTATTTCATTCTTGAGGGTAATTTAACTGAATTAAGATCTGAGCACTTCCTAAATAGATAGATTGATATATTAACTGAATGATTGATAAGATGGATGGATGGATACATAGATACAGATGGACAGACGCAGACAGACAGAGACATAAGCAGACAGGCACAGAGACAGAAAGAGATCTCAGATGAAATGATATACAAATAGATTCATTAACAGAGACACAGACACAGACACAGACAGACAGAGAGAGAGAGGGAGGGAGGGGGTGAGAAAGGGGGAATAGCAAATACAGATGCATAGATTTCCATAGATTCAAAGGGATATTTTTGCCTATCTCTCTCTATGTATGTTTGTGGCTGTGATTTGCATATAAGTTCATGGCGACGCTCGGTAATTCTGTCGGCTGAGCAATAATTGAATGGGTTTTGAACGCTTAACGAGATTATGATGCATAGTGGCGGTGCACGGGCGAAATATTTCAATTCTGATTAATGGTATCGTTTCTGATGGCCATTGTTTCATCGTTGCCGTAGTTTTTATTTTCTCATTCTCTCTCTCTCTCTCTCTCTCTCTCTCTCTCTCTCTCTCTCTCTCTCTCTCTCTCTCTAGTTCTCTTTTCCAGCATTTCATATCTTCATCATAATTTATTTCAGATTAGCCTGAAAAATATCATGCACGTATCTGCGTCACTTATCTCGAAAGACCCTTTCCAGAATGTCGAATTATTACTGTAAAATGATTTTCCATCCTAAAATCTGTAGAAAGACGGGTTCAGAGCCATTAAAAGACAAGAACGGAACACATGGACCATCCATGTAAAGACACAGGCTCATGTGGTTTCGAACGCGGTTATTGTACGAGGCGAGTTTTTTCGAACGTGCCCTTTAGTCTGTTATACGCGCAGCAGGAGAGAAAACTAACCTTGTGTAGCCTATAACGGATAAATTTACCAGGAGCAAACTTTGGAAAATGTCATGTACTTTCTCACCAAACTCACCTCTCTGGTTTACTTAATTATGTAAACTACTGGTTTTATGTTATGTATTGCTTTACTGGGATAAATAAGGTCGTCACGAAGAGTCCTATAATTTTAATGGAGTACCTTTAGTGGGAATTCTGCACAGCATTCAAGGACCAAATTAAAATTATTCGTGTCGTTAACTCTGAAGGCCTACCAGAAAGTTTTATCTTAACTGAGTACGAAGTGTCATAAGATTTTAGTCATAGTATAAGAGGCATGTGATATACAGTTAAGGTCTGCAATATTGCAGCATATGTTGTTTGACGAATTGCGAGACTCATACACAGGCTTCTGAAAAGGTTGTTGGGTTCCAAACATTACATCACTGGGTTTCAAAAGGTTCATATTCCCTTTAATTATCGTAAGGAAGAAGATCAGTATTTGTGTCCGCAGTAGTAGCTAATGATATTTTTCTCATATTACTAAAAGATCCTCCTAATAATGAATAAAAAAAACAAAAAACAGAAGTGGTATAAGCGTGAAACTGACATACCATCAAAAAGTCCGGATTAATACTTGAAACGAAATATGGGATTGATGAGTATAGTGAGTAATAATCGCAAGTCCTTAAGAGAGAAATTAACCTTTCCAGTGGGAGATGATTCCAATAAATGAATCAGATTATCTGGAGTAAAAAAAGCGACTTCCAAAAGTATGTATAGGTAGCTGGACGAATGAATGAGGTATGGAGCTTTTACTATTAGAAATATTCTTCAAAATCAAAAGTCTTTCGTTAACTAAAATTTAATCTCCAGGTGCACCTCACCCACCGAAAGAATTAAATCATTTGTGTAGAGGAAACAGAGTTCTTTTCGTTTGTATATTTTTTTCTTTCTTTTTTTTTCCAATTCCTTGCGCTTTAATTCAGTTTATTAATTTCCAGATGTACAGATGAACGTTTTGAAGGCCATTGCTAACGCCTAGAGATTCGAAAAATATCATCGATGGTGAGTAAAGACGCCAAGTACAAGAAAAACTTAAACATCAAAAACACACATTCTGAGTGAAAAGTCTAAGAAATGAGAAGGATGGGTTCCGGCGGCCTCCTCTCTCCACTCCTCTCCCAAGACGCACTATGATTTTCCTTGTTATTCATCTCCGCGCCTCAAATTACCGGATATAACAACACTGAGCTTCAAAATACGCGCCTTTTCCCCTCCTCGGCCACTTTTAGGCGGCGAGGGCGGCCGCTTCTCAACACCAAATTTCCCAACTCGTCAGCTCAAAGTGGCGAGCAATATTTCCCAGGCTCAAGCTGCCTTCTTCTCTCATCCCTCTTTCCTCCTCTTACTTTTTGCATGTCTTGCTTGCCGTTTTGTCTCCCTTTGTCTCACTCTTGATCTTGCCTTCTCTTTTCTTAACCCCTTATTTTTCTCTCCCTTTTTATTCCTTCAGTTTCTCACTTATTTTCTCTCTCTCTCTCTCTCTCTCTCTCTCTCTCTCTCTCTCTCTCTCTCTCTCTCTTTCTCTCTTTTTCAATACATTTCTGATAATTCTTCTTATCCCTTATCTGTCCTGTCACACCCATTTTCCCCGTTTTATGTTTTGCTTTACTTCGGGTGTTTTTTTTTTTCCTTTATTTTTTCTTCTCATTCTTCCTCCACTTCCTCCAACAGTCACCAAAGTCACCTTCGTCTTCTTCCTCTCTTTTGTCCTCAGGCGTAATCATTTTTCCCACTTAGTTTGTCCTTTCCTTTGCTCCCTCCTGTTTTTCCTTTCACTTTTCCTCTCATTCGTCTCCTTCCTCCTTCTCATTCATCTTCCTCCTTTCTTTTGTCATCAGTCGCGTCCATTTTTCGCCTCTTCTTTCTTTCCTCACACTCTCCTTTTTCTTCTTGCTTCTTTCCTCCCTTTCCTTTGCCTCCCTCGCGTCTCCCGCTCAAAAAATCTCGGCATCATTTCTTCCCTGCCGTGTTATTCTTGAGAGATGAATAATTACTGCCTCAACCAGCGTTAATTTCATAGCCTTTTTTTCCTCTTCTTTTTTCTCTTTTCACCTCTTTCGTCCTTTTTTGCTCATCACCTCTTTTCGCCGTTTTCCATTTTTTCTTTGCTTCATTTCTTCTTTTTCCTCTTTCTCTCTTTTACCTCCTTTTCTTCTGTTTCCTCTTTCCTGTTTCTTTTTTTCTCTCATCCTGTTTTTCGTGTTTTTCCCTCAGTTTTTAGCTCTTTTTCGTCTTTTTTTCCCTCGTTTCTTTTTTTTTCTTCTTCTGTATCACCTTTTTTCCTCTTTTTCCGCTCCTTTTCCTATGTATCTATTTTCTGTTTTCTCCTCCTTTTTCTCTTCTTTCTACTTTCTCTTGCTCAGATAAACTCGGCATCATTTCTTCCCTGCCTTGTTATTATTCTTGAGAGATGAATAATTACCGCCTCCACCAGCGTTAATTTCATATCTCCTTTTCCCCCTTTATTTTTTCTCCACTTCTTTTTCGTCCTTTTTTTCCCTTCCCCTTTTTTGCGTTTTTTTTTTATATTTTTCCCCCCGCCTCTATTTTTTTTTTTTCTTTTTTTCTCATTTTTCCTTTTCTTTTCCTCTTTTCAATTTCTGTTTTTCTCTACACTTCTTTTCGTCTCTATCCTCTCTTTTATCTCTTTTTACTCTTTTCATATCTAATTTCTGTATCTTCTTTTTTTTCATTTTCCGTCCCTTTCCTACATATCTGATATATTTTTCCTCCGTCTTCTCCTCTCTTCTCTTTTTTTCCCTCTGATTCTACGTCTCTCTCTCTCTCTCTCTCTCTCTCTCTCTCTCTCTCTCTCTCTCTCTTGAAAAATATCGGCATCATTTCTTCCCTGCCGTGTTTTTCTTAAGAGATGAATACTTACGTTCTCAAGTGACGTTAATTTCACAACTCTTTCTCCTCTTGTTTTTTCTGTTTATTCTCTTTTTCTCTTCGTCTCCTCCTCTGATTCCCTCTTTACTCCTCCTTTTTTCCGTTCTTCCTCTTTTTCATTAGTTTTTCTCCTAATTTTCTTTCTTCCTCTTTTTCACCTCTTTTTCCCAATTTACCTTTCGTTTTTCTCTCTTTTTCTTCGCTTTTTACTCTCTCTTTTCTTCCACATCTCTCTCACGCAAAATACTCTCTGTTATATATCCTCTAAGCCAATTTTTTCCTCTCTTTTCTCCTCTTTTTCTCTCTTGTCCTTTCCCTTTCCACTCTCTCGCAGATATAACTCTCGTCATCAAATGTCCTGTAATCCTATCTTTTCCTCTCTTTTCTGCTCTCTTTCCTCTTTTTCTCCCTCTTTTTTTCCGTTTTCACTCTCTCCCAGATAAAATTCTCGCCATAGAATATCCTATAAACCTACCTTCTCCTCTCTTTTCTCCTCTCTTTCCTCTTTTTCTCCCTCTTTTTTTTCCCCTTTTTACTTTCTCCCAGATAGAATTCTCGCCATAAAACATCCTATAAACATATCTTCTGCTCTCTTTTCTCCTCTCTTTCCTCTTTTTCTCCCTCTTTTTTTCCCCTTTTCTCCTCTTTCCCACGCGAAATTCCCCCCATTATTTTTCCCCGTCATGCTAGTCCTGACGCATGAATAATTGCAGATTCCACTCGGTGTTAAATTTCCAGTTTAATTTTTTACTTTTTTTATGTATATTCTCTCGCTTCTCTTTCCTCTCTTTTTCCTCTTATTCTTTCATTTTTCCTTCTTCTATTTCCTCTTTTCCCCTTTTATCACCTGTTTCCTTCTTCGTTTACCTTCTCTTTATCCTTCTTTGCCGTCTTCCGTATTATTTACAACAATTATTAATGTTATCTTTTTCCTCTTCTCTCTCTCTCTCTCTCTCTCTCTCTCTCTCTCTCTCTCTCTCTCTCTCTCTCTCTCTCTCTCTCTCTCTCTCTCTCTCTCTATCTATCTATCTATCTATCCATCTATTTATGTCCATCCATCCATCCATCCATCCATCCATCCATCTATCTATCTGTTTCCTTTCATCTCTCCCAAGCAAAATTACAGTTGTCATATTTTCCTCACCGTCGTTATTCCAGCCTCACCTCGGCGTTAATTTCAGGGCCTCAAGTCTTGCTCGTATTTGCCTTTCGAGAATAATTGTCGAGTTTTCTGATCTCGGGAAAAGGAAAGATTAAACAGGCCTGGTGATTATTTTAGCCGCATGCGATTAATGAAATATCTGTGGTGAGAGAGAGAGAGAGAGAGAGAGAGAGAGAGAGAGAGAGAGAGGGAGAGAGAGAGCAATAAGAGGAAGAACTGTACATCAAGTGGAATCATCACTAAGAGTCCCATTTCTCTTCTCCCAAACGTATGGAGAATCATAAGTATTTGTGTGTGTGTGTGTGTGTGTGTGTGTGTGTGTGTGTGTGTGTGTGTGTGTGCAATATAATCCCTAGTAATGAGCATCATGAACAGATTTTACGCTCTAAAAACAAATTTCGAAAAATGTAAAAAGAGTGAAGGCTGCAATCCCTTTTTCTTCAAATCTGACTCAGTGAATATTTGTGTCACTGACTTTAGTTTGGTCAAAAAGCGTAATAAAAAGAAGTAATCCCAAATATTACAGTACTAAACCCTTACTTCGCTTTAAGTTTTCGTATTTTCTTATCATGATAAAACAAATCGTGTTCAGTTAACTCTTAGTCCAGTAAATTGTGTATATAAATGACTAAGCTGAAGATAACAGTATTAAATGGACCAAGATAAGATTTATGTCCTAGTTTTATCGAGAAAGAGAGAGAGAGAGAGAGAGAGAGAGAGAGAGAGAGAGAATGGTAAACTATAATAAACACTAACAAGCATATCTATCAATCAGCTCACTCACTGAAGAGAGTCAGATTGATAATTATAAAACGGAAATCACATGGCAGGTAATTAAGCACACACACACACACACACACACACACACACACACACACACACACACACACACACACACACACACACACACACACACACACACACACACACACACACACACACACACCACGCAACACCACAACGCAGAAAAGTGCCAATTAAAGCGCAGTGTGCTTGGGTAAATGAAGTGCCAAGCCAGCCTCGAGGACACTAACACTCCCTTTACCTTCTCCCCTCCCTCTCCTCTCCCTTCTCTCTCCTCTCCCTCATCTCTCCTCTCCCTCCTCTCTCCTCTCCCTCCCCCCTCTCTCCCCTCCCTCCTGCCCCCTCTCTACTTTTTTACTTCCCGTAATTTCATCTTCCTCACTGTCCCACTTCCTTTCCTCCCTCGTTTCTACCTTCTTCCTCTTTCCCCTCTCCTTTCCATCCTCTTCCTTCTCTCTTCCTCTTCCCTCCTCCCCCTTCCATCCTCCTCCTGACTGCCACACTTCCCCCTCATCCTGTCCTCCTTCCCCCACTCCCCCTTCTACTCTCCCCATTACCCTTCTCCTCCTGTCTTCGCCATACCCATCCCCATCCCTCTCATCTCTCCTTCGCTTTCTGTTCTCCCCTTCCGATCATCCCTCTCCTTTTCTCTTCCCCTTACCCATCCCCCTCCCTCTCCCCTCTCCCTCTCCCCTCTCCGTCGCTCTCTATTCTCCCTTTCCAATCGTCTCTCTCCCTCCTCCTCTTTCTCCCTCTCTCCTTCTCCCCCTCCCCTTTCCGTCCCCTTCATTATCTTCTCCCTCCTCCTCTTTCTCTCCCTCTTAGCCATCCTTTTCTCTCCCCTCTCTCTTCTTCCCCCTCTCCCACTCTCCTCTCTCTCCTTTCCTTCCCATTTCTCCCTTCGCTGTTTCCCCTTCGCTTTCTCCCCCTCTCTCTTTTCCCCCCTCTCCCAATCGCCCCACTCCTCTCCCCCTCTCCCTTCCTTCCCGCAAAACCCCAGCTAAGTGCCCCCCTGACACAAGCACCGGGCTCTTTAATTTAGCCTAATGAATAGGTTAGCCACTTAGGGATGTTTGGATATGCGTGTGGACAGGTAAAAAAGCTTGAGGCTTCCCCAGATGGGTGGGCGTGTGGGTGAGCTTTTTATGCAAATTGTGGAAAAAGGTTGGCGGAACGGACTCTCCCTTTTTGAAACGGCATCTCTCTCTCTCTCTCTCTCTCTCTCTCTCTCTCTCTCTCTCTCTCTCTCTCTCTCTCTCTCTCTCTCTCGTGATTTTAGGAAATGAGAAAATGCAATAATTTCAGTGCATTTAATTTTCCTGGATAGCAAGCGCCATTATTGCATGACTTTATGAGTATCAAAAGCACTATTAACTACTCTAAATATCCAATAGTAAGGTCCATTTTCTCCCTCAGTTTTGTTTATAATTATGTTACTACTCTTCTAAGCCATGGGCACAACTTTTATATCCTGGTTGCGGTTAGAGATTTTCAGGAGAGAGAGAGAGAGAGAGAGAGGAAAAATATAAAAAAAGATGCATGTGTACGTTTCTTTTCTATTTTCATTTATATCATAGTTTTTTGACATGTTATTGTCGATGGATAAAAAAATAAGAAGACATAACACCTTGATCAATTACCTGCCAAAATATTCAATTATACACCTGTAAGCCGCTACCTAACCCACACCCAACACGGATATCCACAACACCTGCAAACCAACGCTGACAGAATGCATGTTCACATTTTGCAAAACCCATTCGCACACGTTTTAAAGTTACTCCTGAAAGCCAGATTCCATTACTGTTAATAACTTTCAGATCGATGCGTGCTGGGGCTGTCGAAGGCCTTGATATTGAATGGAGGACGAGACAGGGTGGATGTGTGAGTTAGGGTGGGTGCATGAGTTAGGGTGAGTGGGTGGGTGGGAGGGCGGATGAGTTAGGGTGGGATGGGTAGCGGGAAAGAGTAGGTGAGATGGTTAATTAAACAGGCTAGGTTGGGCATGTGATGAGTTGTGAAGGAGGGTGGGTGGCTGAGTGGGTGGGCGTGCGAATAGGTAATGAGACACGGTGGGTGGTGAGTAAGCGTGTGATGGGTAACAAGACAAGGTAGATGAAATGAGTGGGTGGGTAGGTGTGGGATGAATAAGGAGACAGAGTGGATGTGTGGGTAGGTGGGCGTGGGACAGATAGCGAGGCAGGGTGGGTGAGTTGGTGTGTGGGAAAGAGTGGAATGAGACGAGGCTGGTGGGTGGTTCAGTGTGTAGATGGGTGTGTCTGAGATGGGTAGCGAGACAGGATGGGTGGGCAGGTGGGTGGGATAGGTAGTGAGGCGGGATGGATGAGTGGGCGGGCGAGCAAGAGTCGGAAAGGGACAGGATGCAGTTCAGTTTCGGTAGCTCCTCTTGAACCTTCAAATTAAAGTATAGTTCTACCCAGATCGCCTCTATTTCAGTACCACCTGTGTTCTGGGTTCACCTGCTGTGGTTATTTTGCGTGTAACTTCACCTAAAACCTTTTAACAATAGACTATGCCATCCCTGGTTTACTCTGCTGAAATAATGAAAGCTTTTGTGTGTATCGGCATTGGCTATTTTTGTTCATAGTGTCTCTTCAGTATCATATTGTACCGTATACGTCAATTTTTCCCTAATATTCGTTAATGAAGCAGTGGTTCCTCAGTGGTAACATAATTATTCGTCGTGCTATCTGCGTACGCCCAGAAACAAACTTTCCAAATCAAAGTCATCTTAAACATTTAAATGGGGTGTTGGTAGTATGCCCTTCCATATTGTTACATGTTTCCAACCTGTCCTTTCACACCGATGACAAATTCATAGTGACTTGAACAAACATCGCCCCCGATAAACTCTTCGTCTTTGCTCATACTTACAGATATACCACTCCCCCTCGTACATCGCCAGCATGCGTGGTATCACTCTCCCTTTGAGTAGGATGTTCGGTCTTGCGGTGGATTTTATATGAACTATTACAATTACCGATTCACGTAACAACTTTTAATTGAGGAATATGCAATCCCAAGTCCTCTCATCAGTAATGCCAAATACAGCCCAGGTTAGTTGCACATGATTTTCAGTAATTTAATTCCTTTCATCATAAATGCTGTAGAATATGTATGCCCAGTGAGCCATGAATGCAATACTGACTACGCATGTTAATAATTCCATCGGTATTACTTCAGTCGGTATTATGCAGTATTCACCTGAGAACACATGATGCAAGTGTACTCTCTTTGGCCTGTATTCTCGTTGGGTAAGCTCCTTAGCTCCTCCTCCTTAGTGATTTACTTTCCAGACTGCCTTTTAATATCTTCTTTTTTGCTTCTTATATCTTTTAAATGTGGACATAGACTGCATGAATAACACAGAAGCATAGAGTAACGGAGCAGAATCAGGAATAAATCGGTATGGAAGAGGTGTTAGTAAGCTTCCTAACCACACGAGAATGCCGCCCTATCACAGAACCACAGAGTTCACTCTGTTTATGTGTATGATTTACCCCTCTAAAATTAGTCAAAGTTCTTATTATTCCTTTACCACAATGGCATTTTTCTATATTCTAGATTCTGTCGAGCGATTAATGTTATCTATTTTATTTATTTATTTATTTAGGACAGCGCCATCATACTAATTTGTTTAAAAGTGTCCGTTAATCCCTTCAGTAGGTTAATCCCTTTCCCATTATATTTTTTGAACCGACAGACGATATTTTTAGATTCTGCACATCCGCAATAAGGTTAACCCCCTCAGTACGAGAACGATCCTTATTTTCGCTCGTTCCTACTACTTCCAATATTTTGTTAGATCTTACTACCTTTAATTATTTCATTCACTTAAGATTTCGAATTGGATTGGTTAGATAGAGCTGTAATTAACCTCTGAACTATAAGAGCTCTTTCGTAAGCTCTGTCTGGTAATCTGTTTGGCAGCAGATTAAAATAACAAGGACGAACTCAGGCTGATTAAACAACGGCAGTGTCATTAAATTCAATACTTTCAGTGCCTTTCTTCAACTTACGAGGGGTTTTACGAAGTGGAAGAATTATACAGAGCCTTCATAACCCCTTGCACCAATAGAGGCCGCTCCTAAATTTTTATCAGGTAATTTGTCTGGTGTGTGTATGAAATTGTGAAAGATGTTTTCAATTAGATGGACTAAACTAGAGCCGTGTAACGGAAGGAGGAAAAACAGTGTAAATAAATGTCATAAAATTGAAAAGGATTTGGGGAGATGCAGTAATGGAGTTAGAACAGGATAAATGCATTCAGTATCGCAATGCTTGAACGCGATGTCATTCTGTGCAGCTGGAATACTGGCGGGAATGAACAATGAGGGAGGCTTGATAGTTAGAGGCCAGATTTACCTTGGATGCAGTGAATACAAGCATCCCCACGTCTCTGCTCCAGTATTCAAGCGTTATCAGCGGCGAACCTGTGTGTCGCTGTGTTCAAGGAGGTTTAGAATGCCCATTCCATTAGTTCGTCCAGCAGAAGGGTGTTAGATCTCTATGTGACAGTATCCAGAGAAGCTTAAATGATTACGTCGCCAATATTCAAGCTTGCCGGTGGGAGATCTGTTTTGAGAATTAGGACAGCTTAGAATTCCATCCCATTAGACTAGCTTTAGATTTCAGTGTGGCAGTGTTCTAGGGCGGTTAGGGCACGCGTCCTTAATCAGTTTGTCGGGTGTGTTCCTCAGGTGTTCGTGGTCGGGTCTTAATTTGGTCGCAAGTGACCCGGTTTGCTAATGAGGTGCAGCTCAGGTGGGTACAGGTGGGAGGGGGTTGGAAGACGTCGCCTATTAACATTCCCACAGGGCTTCACATAAACACACGCGCTTCAACGCACTCACTTATACACTCGCTCTTAAACACACTCACTTATACCCTCGCACTTAAAACGTACTGAAACGCACGCACTTAAGCACCTGCACTTACCACGCACATCCAACTCATTTTCGCCATTAGCATCCCTGTTGTAATTATCATAATGGCCGGGTATCTTCACTCTAGGGCAAATTTGAGTAAGTGCCTCACGTCTGGAAAACACGTAGGTACACTTATTAACCAATTAATTACTTTAACAGGATGAGTTGTTAGTGTAGTATATCATTGTTACGTGTTAGAATTATTTATTTCCATATCTATTTATATATTTAATTTTTTATCTTATGAAAGGTTTCTTGTACTGAATGCATTGGTGAAGACAATGTATCTTTCCCTGTATTTGAGAACTTGCCTGTAAATTAGTAATACCGGTAATAATAATAGTAATAATAATAATATTAATAATAATAATAATCATCGTAATCATAATCATAATAATAATAATAATAATAATGAAGAATTAGTGAAGATACAGATAATTATAATGTACGTCATTTGTTGGAAGGGGTTCGCTGATAATAACTTATGACATATATAAAACTAGAAAGCACTCAGAGAGCGCATACCTCCGCCAATGCCATTGTCATTAAAAAGGATCCGGATCCGAATCCGTGGATATAGGATCCGGATCCGGATCCGCCCCAAAATTTAACAATTCTTTCTTGATCCATGGCCCATCTTTCCGCAAAAATTCATTGAAGTTCACAGATAACTTATTGAGATATTGTGCGGGATAATCAGGATCCGGATCCGGATCTGCCCCAAAATTTATTCATTTCTTCCTTGGCCGATGGCTCACCCTTCCACAAAATTTCATCAAAATTCAGTCTCAACTTTTTGAGTAATCCTGCTCACAGACATACAGACAAACAAACACAAATAAACTCCGGCAAGAACATAACCTCCTTGTCGGAGGTAATTACCTACCCACATCACCTCCTTGAGGCAATTACTTAAGCAGCAATACTAATTAACTGGTGCGATCTTAATTACGTTCTCACTTCATATCCAGACCTACTTCACCCTGAGAAGCAGGATTTTTTGTACTCATCACTTTAACTTGGCAGACAGATACAAAACACACACACACACACACACACACACACACACACACACACACACACACACACACACGAGTTGACCATCTATTTGTAAACTTACCCTCTGTTCAGTAATCGCCAAACACATGCACGACAGCCTGTGAAATCGCTCCGGCAATGCTGAAAGGGAGCGTTTCCTTTTGGCAGGCAAACCTATCCAGGCCAGATAATGATTGGTTTGCCTCCTGCGGGCTTGTGTGTTTGTGTGTGCGAGAGGGGGATGGCTGTGTGTATTAGTGCGTGTGTGCGGGGGGGGATGGGTATGTGTATTAGTGTGTGCGTATGTGTGTGCATGGGTGAGGATAGGATTGTGTGTGATAGGGATAGCTTTGTGTGTGAAGGGTGTGAGGGATAGAGTGTGTGTGTGTGTGTGTGTGTGTGTGTGTGTGTGTGTGTGTGTGTGTGTGTGTGTGTGTGTGTGTGTGTGTGTTTGTCCTTCTGCCTGTCTCTGTCTGTGTGTTTGTATTTGTCTCCTCTGGCGTATGTGTGGGTGTGCATATGAATCAACTCTCCAGCAGATGAGAAATTATGGAATATTCTCAGATCAAAGAGATGTTTCACGATACGCAAAGAGATGCCTTGGAGTTGCTTTGAGATCTTACCTTCTCCATTATGCCAAATTAATGTACCTGTCGTCTTGTGTGGAGTTGTTGTTTATTTTAGGTGGGTCCTAATTACTTCCACTTTCTGCTTCCCTTTCCTCTGTTTCTTTATCATATCTATATAATTGATATCAGTGGGAGTCATGTGGTATTTTTGTGATTGATATTTTCCACTTCTATCTGGCAGACCAGTTGATTGAGTTTGGTAGGCACTGCGTCTTTGTACAATGCGTGTGCGGTTTTGCCAGTACACACGCACTTATACAGAGAGATATGTAGATAGATGGACAGGTGACGAGGGCTTTGATAGACATGTACAGGTGAAGAGGGCTATGATAGATAATGTACAGGTGAAGGGGGCTTTGATAGATAATGTACAGGTGAAGAGGGCTTTGATAGATAATGTACAGGTGAAGAGGGCTTTGATAGATAATGTACAGGTGAGGAGGGCTTTGATATATAGATGTGCAGGTAAAGACGGCTGTGGTAGATACATGGAAGGAAGAGAATTAAATTTGATGCAGTTTACCCTTCATCCATATTACATTGGCTCTTAATAAGTTGCACCAAAAAAGAAAATAAAACGTAAATATATTAATGTATTGTGACGAATTTAGTGAAGTGGCCATGGTAATAGGGGAGCGATGCCTTACATATAGATCGCCCACAAGTGTCTTTCCCTTCAGAATAATTGATGCTTATCTACCTTTAACCTTTCTGGCACAAACATACCTGACAATTAATCATATTCACCTGAGAGACACCTTGACCCCCATTAATGATTAAAACCATGTGAATATTTGGTGAGATTAATTAGTACGACGCTTTGGGAATGAAGAGAGAAGCATCCAAGGGATACCGAATAATCAGTACACCAGTGTGAAAATCAAGAACTCCTTTTTCCTTACACCTTGCAGCATTGAAAGAAAAAAAAGTCACCTTGAGAATATAAAAACTTATTTATGCGTCTCTTTCTAAAAGGCAAATAGCTGCTCATTACTATTGCTCTTTGGAATCATCAGTGACATTGCTAGCCTGGAAAGATCAAATTATCGCCATTAACAATCATGAAAAGAATATCGGATGATTTAGAACATCGCTGCTAAATAATAATAATAATAATAATAATAACAGTAATAAATAAATAAATAAATAAAAAACACAGTACCATGGAGTATCATCAAAAACATTAGTAACCCGAAAATGACATAAAAGCTCCTCGATCCACAAACTCACCAAGAGCTTACACATTTAACAACCCCCTCTACAACATTAAGAAGTCTTGAAGGAAGCTTTAAGAAAACACACTTACACCTACGAGAACCATTAGTAGCATTTCTCACGCGTCACCAAATTGGCAAGGAAATTGAAAGCCTGCAAGTGTTTATGAGACCGTGAGAAAAATAGGCGTGTCGATCTTGATGGTTTTCCTTGCGAAGTGAACCCTGCCCTGCCAATAGCCAGGGATATGGATGGCAGGCTGGAAGGGAGAAGAATGGAGTCACTTTCTGGGAGAGAGAAAGAGAGAGAGAGAGAGAGAGAAAAAAAAAAAACAGAAAATAGCCTTGGACCTATTTGATCTACTTTCTTGTCGCACACACACACACACACACACACACACACACACACACACACACACACACACACACACACACACACACACACACAAGTAAAAAAAGACGTAAAGCACAAAGCAGCAAATTTAAAGCTCACCTATTGAAGTATTACGAATAAAGGCACAATTTAATATCTATCTATCTGTTTGTATCTATCTTTCTGCCTATCTATCTGTCTAGCTCCAGACGCATTATATCCCAAAGAAGTGTCATCCAACGAATCTCCACCATGTCACCCTCAGCCAACAAGCTGCCCTCTCTCCAAATGAACCCCCTTCTCTCTCACTGAACACACAAACACAACACTACAAAACATGAAGATAATAAGGACAAAAATCCTCACCATGAACCCTAAAACAATCTCTCTCTCTCTCTCTCTCTCACCGAAATCAGAGCGGGGATTTTAAAAGGCCTTCCCCGTCCGTGCATAA
>NC_137063.1:49240447-49267947 GCF_032717465.1 Coenobita brevimanus | reverse complement strand
GAGAAGCTAAATGAGTGAGAGAGAGAGAGAGAGAGACAGACAGACAGACAGACAGACAGAGACAGAGACAGAGAAGAAGAAGAATATTATAAGAACGAGAATTAGAGCTTGGTGAGAAGTAGAAGACGAATATATTTGTACAATTGGAGAAAAGTAGGAAACGTAAGATAGATATTTTCTTCACGTCAGGGGGCTGTATAGCATTTCTTCTCAAGGGATTTTATCATTTTATAGCACTTTTTGAATGGAGGACACCTGTAATATGCTAGATGAATTTTTTGTATATTTAATTTGCTTTAACATCCTCTGTTCATCTGTAAAAAAAGAAAGAAAGAATAGTAAGAAAACAACGGGACTGAGAAATGCAAGCCCCATATGTCAGATTTCTAGTTCACTGGCTTTTCCTTGCTACCTAAAGTCGATTTTATTCAGCTCTGGGGAGGCTCTCTGTGGTAGAGGCTTAAAAGAAGGCTCCATTTCACCTCTCCAAACTCTAAGTCTCTCCCAGGCTGAAGGAAGACGTCTTGAGATAACATATGTAGTGAATCATTGGTACTCGAATTGAAGAAGTGAATAGCTTACCCCTCTTTCTCCTTATATTCTAAGCTTATATTGAAAGTTGTTTGTGCCTAGATATGGCAGTGTATGGGCCCTAATTACACTAGAGGTGGATTATAAACTTCATTGATATGCTAAGCCACGCACCTGCTAGAGCCAACCCATGAATTATGGAAGAGGTGAAGAGAAGGAGGATCGTGTAAGAGTAGCTATGATGGAAAGAGAGAGAGAGAGAGAGAGAGAAAGGGATGTATGTATGTGGGAGGGTTGTATGGAAGATGAGGGTGATTAAGAGTGAGGTGCATGGGCAACGGAGTGGGAGGGAGTGTGCTGGGAGGTAATATGGTGAGAGTGGGGGTGGGGGGAGATTATGTAGTGAGGTAGGAGGGAGGTGGGGAGGTTATAATGATGGGGTGTAGTTATATATAAGAGGTTGTTTGAATGGCGAAGGGGGATGTAAGTGGATGCTTATATAGAGGAATGTTTATATGAAATGTCTTTTATATATACTTGAAATATGAGCTGGATGAATATGATGAAGAGGAAGACTGAGAGGGTGGTTGGGGAAAAGATTTTAAGCTCTATAAGAAGTTATTATTAATCTGTCAATCTGTTTAATTTTACGTTTTATTTATTTGTTGTTTTGGAATACAAGAAAGTCAGTGCAGAAATCGTGAAACCTGTAAAATTGAAAACAAAAACAAAAACTCTTAGAAACGTAAAAAGAACACGTTGGATGCTTTCATACTCAGAACAATTCGTGATTTATAAAGTAGGGTTCGTACTCTCTCTCTCTCTCTCTCTCTCTCTCTCTCTCTCTCTCTCTCTCTCCTTCTTTGCTGCTGGGGAGGATTGATGATATTTTCGTCCTGAGACCTATACGGCAGGACGCGCTAGTGATCTTGGCAAATGCTGTTTTCGTGTTAATTTTCGCACGAAGAATGGGGCTGAGAGGCGATGGTGCTGATGTGAGTGAAGGGCATTTTATTTACTCACATCCACTAATTTACTTTATGCGTAACTGACTCCTAGCCTAACCCCAATGGATTTATTATTATTATCATCATCATCATCATCAACAACAAGGATGCCTTCCAAATAATTCACCCTTGACCTTTGACCTTGGCCTTAAAGCAATCTACACCAGAATCAGGTCACTTCTTCCCAGACTGAAATAAAGTGTATGGGCTGAATATGATTCAGATCTGACTTGGCATTCACGAATTACGTTGTTAAAGGAGAGGCATACAAAGAAACATATTCGGCCTCAATAGATACCCCTTCTGCGCCGTTAATAATAATAATAATAACAATAATAATAATAATAATAATAATAATAATAATGACAATAATAACAAGTCATAGAGAGACTATTCCATTTCGAAGAAAACAAAGATAATAGAAAATTGACATTCGACCTTGAAGATGATCTTGAGGGAAGGGTCACAGTTTAAATCTGACATCATACTTACACTCGCTATATATGACTTCATATATGTATCTATTACAACCTGTAAACCCATTTATTAAAGTAAGAGAGAGATACAAAGGATTTAAAAATTTTCAAAAACAAAAAAAAATTACTCATAAGTCGGCCACCTTGGATTATTTTCAAAATTTCGACAAGACGGGCGTCATCCTCCTATATGGTCCTACAGTCATACAGTATATGAGAAAATTCCAGCAAATGCTTTCTGAGATGCAGCGTGGAACTGACGAAACGAACTAACGGACGTACGGACGGACGGACATGACCTAACCTAAGATTCCGCTTCGTGGGAAACGAAGTGGAATAAAAATAATAATAATAATAATGATAATTGTAGTAGTAGTAATAGTAATAGTAGTAGTAGTAGCAGTAGTAGTAGTAGTAATAGTAGTAGTAATGACAATAATAATAATAATAATAATAATTCAGTATCCACACGGGAGCACATTTTCATCACACAAGCAACACTACAGACCCCTCTCAAACAACAGGACTCCCTCCCCACACACACACATCAAATCACTCCTTCCACTCTGCATTCTCTTCCCTTCAGATCCCTCCCTGCATCTCCCCCCCTCAGATCCCTCCCTGCTTCCCCTTCCCCTCAGATCTCCCCTCCCCTGCATTCCCCTCCCCTCAGAATCCCACCCCCCTTCCCAAAGTTAATGGCTCGGCACGGAAATGCGATTCAGGAGTCAGAAAGGAGCATTGTTCACGAAGATGTAGGATTTATAGGAAGCGGGAAGTGTTTTCTCGCCCACCGTCTTAAGTGCTTCCTTCTTGCCCCTGAAGTTGCACTGAAAGGTCCTCGTCAGCGGGAAGAATGGTGTTTGTGGGAAGGCGGTGCGATAATGTGACGGGAATAGTTTCTTTTCATTGTGGAGTTTTTATAAGGCGTCCGGTGTTTTGTGAAATGGTTTTACCGTCGACAACTTGCAATGGTGTTTGTGTTGAATGCATATGTTATAAAACCTTTTAGGACATTGCGAACCCTCTTCGGAATTTTATTTCCTTGAACAATGGAGAACTCATATCAAGTAACAACAGAGAAATGTCGTAAGTAAAATTTTCTCGGACAATACACATGTTTTAGGTTATATTTCTGACCTCTGTTAAACAGTTTTAATCAACAGAACAAACTTGACTTAAAGAAAGGGGGGGCAGTTTAATCAACCATATTTTTAAGTTTTTTAAAACTTGAATGGCTATGATTATTCACTGGGAGGAAAAGAATTGCAGAAAATACCAGAGAAAATTGTAGCTTAATTAGGCCTGGTATTTATAGAAGAGCAAGCCGCCGAGGCAATACAAACTCAAGTGGAAATTCTTGCCACCTAAAGGATAAAAGTTTTCAAAGTGCACCAGGAGCTTTAAAGACAGTGGTTTCATTATGTTAGTTTGACCATCGGCCGGGAAAATTGGAGTGGCAAGTGTTTCCCAGTGAAATTCACCCACCGGTACAATTCCCACCGCGGTCAGAGGGGTCCCCGTTCCACCGCACCTTGAAAATAGGATTAGAACTCCACTCGATATTGTGGGAAGCGGGTGAAAACAACTGAACCCGGGAATTTGGAAGGTATTTGTGTTAGTGGCCGGTTTGTGGCACTTGATCAACACTGCTTCCATATTGCACAGGATCTAATTGGGGATATTAAACCACTAATGACCCCGTGATTACGTGAGTGTTCTGTAGCTATTATATTGAGATAAAGAGGACTTCGATGTTAGGTTGGAATTATCTCTGAGGTTGATGTTAAAGTACTGAGTATTTTAAGGTATTTGATATAATTAACATGCCTTTTTACCAAATTTACACAGCGTTTTACTCATTGCCCTAAAATATTTCTGAGCAGACTGAGCACCCGCAAACGAACAGTAATGGTTATAAAGGAAGGACCTGTTGCCTTATGGTTTAATGAAATCACGAACCTCCAAGAGATCAGGTTTTAGTTATCAGGATCTTAATGGTTCGATAATGAAGCACTGACTGCCCGGAGGTTAGCGGTATAGTAATTTAATGAAAACTAACTTCTTTATTGCACCCCAGGTAAGACCATCAGGAGGCAGGCCGTAGCAACCAGAATATTAAGGTATTCATCGCCTCGAAAACCCGGTCAGTATGAAGCTACTCTCCGGAATAACCCAGGACGGCACGAAGCGACAATTTGAGCGTGCCGATAACGCCGATATACCCGTGTGTGTCTGGTGTGATGGTGTTGCCTCTCACTTACTGCTGGTGTCGCGGTCAGAGTTTACATCAGGGAGGGAAACGGCTCTCTCATCAAATGTTACCCAGACAGGACACGACTCCTCCATTTTGGTTCTCTTCTCCCTTTTGTCTCTGTTTTTGTCTCTCCTTCTCCTTCTCCGTGTTCTCCTCATCCTTGTCTTCCTCCTCCTCCTCCTCCACTTTGCCTTCTCCATCGTCTCTCTCTCCTTCTTCTTTTCCTCCTCTTCCTCCTTCTCCTCTTCCTCCTCCTTCTCCACTTCCTTCTTCTTCTTCTTCCTTCTATTTGTGTCTCCCTCCCTTCCTTGGCTTATCTTCCCTCTACCTTTATTTCTAAATTATTCTCCTCCTCTTGCCTTACACCAGGGAATCGAAGGGAATCTCTCGTCAAATGTTACCCAGACATGATACAGTACCCCCGCGTCTTTCCCTTCTCTCTTCCCTTTATCTCTGTCCCTTCTCCCCCAACACCATATATTTCTCTCTCGCTCTTTGCCTCGACTTGTTTTCCTCCACCAACTTTCTCTCTCAGTCATCATTCACCTCTTCCTTATGCTTATCTTTCCATTCTTTCTCTTTTTCCTCCTCCTCTTGTTTGTCATTCCCTATCTTTTACTTCATCACTAGCTCTAACCTTTCTCCCCACATCTCTCTCCTCTTCCTCGTGTTCCTACTCTTGCCTTCTTCTCCCTTGTCATTTCCTCCTCCTCCCTACCTCGGCATGTCTCCTCCGCCTTTCTATCCTCTTCTCCCTTCCCTTCCCGTCAACTTGTTCCCGTCGCAGCTGTCGTTTATGTCTTTGTTAGTGACTGGTAAAAGTAAGATGTTGTGGGAGGGTTGCAACAGGTAACACAACCGGAAACTACGGTATTCTGCAAGTGTAAGTTAAGATGATGTTTAGAAAGGCAAGAACAGCTTAAATTCAGTGAGGGAGGAAGAGGAGACGAAGGAAAAAATAGACAAGCAAAAAAATGGAATGAGGAGAAAATATATTATGGTAGATTCATAATATTTTCTGAGCTGCATTTTTTTTTTTGCATGAGAAAAGTAAGGGTTGCACAACACAAAAGTAGTCACTTCAGACGTCAAACAAATGAACATCAGAATCAAGAGCCTCTCATTTCGAGGTGTCCGGGGCTATAATTAGACTCCTGAAGTTCGTGGGCAGAAGGAAGAAGAGACTGAGGAATATAGTATCGCAGGTGAAGAACTGTGTATATGTAGGATTAAGAATGCCAGTCAGTGCTTGCAGTAAAGAGTTAGAAATGGCCGGGGTGTGTGTATGGTGTCTCGGGTGATGCATGGCTGCCTTAGTGTGAAGGGATGCAGGCAAACACTGGATAAGAGCAACATCCAGTGTACTAGCGATAGTAAAGAGATGATGATGGAACACTGCAGCAATGAGACTGGGCTGGAGGGAGTGAGAGGAGGGGATGGTGGAAGTTGATATGATAAGCTTTGTCTCGGAGCGGTAAGAGAGTCAAGAGATATCCAAATGCTGATGTTATTGAGTCGTTCTTCACTGTTAACGATATTACCTGCCCAATAAATCGGCATGTGTTAGAACGAATTGTGTAAAGTTCGTCTATAGCAGTCAAAAAGCAAAAAAAAAAATGAAAAAGAAAAAAGAAAAAAGTTTAAAGTTTGAATTAAATGTTGTCAGTGGTATGAAACTCGAGCCAGAAAATGTCAGGAGGTCACTGTTTTCCCAACTAATTAACTTTTAAAACATACTTGTTCTCGAGTCCTCTCATGGTAAGGGCAGCTCTAGTGTTCTTTTCAAACTGACCCTAAAATATTTCATGCGGGTGGGTGTGAGATATAGACGAATGGGTGTACTGATGCTCTCTCCAGTGTCCCCCACATGCTTGGGATAATTCTAGAATTTTATTTCACGTAGTATCAAATGCCCTGCTTCAACCAAAAATGATGATGAATAGACACTGGTAGCGCTAATTGCAACTTCAAAGCAAAACACGAACATTCTCCCGCTGGTGACTAGACCTGTGCAATATATGGACAGTCCTGTACGTAGAATGGGCAGAAACGAATGATAGTTACTTGACTTCTTTTTGTATTTAACCCACGGGAGATTAGGAAAAGAAAATGGCTCACTTAATCCATGTCCACCGTAAAAGGGGAGTAAACAGAGGACTTTGTTGACAGGAATCGACTCCCCTCCCTCCCCCTTCCCCTTTGGCTCCTATGACTTACTCTCATCTTTAATGCTAGAGTTCTTCCAGTCAAGAGAAGGTTAATGGCTCTGCTGTCAGGGTCACCCGTCGTAGGATTCAGGGAGGGGATTGAGAGATGGGCTCGTTCTCTCACTGAGTGATGGCAGACTGATGCTCGGCGTTAGTGGGAAAGGACACCACTCACGGAAAAAATCATTCATGCGTGTCGCTGGTAATGTACACACACACACACACACACACACACACACACACACACACACACACACACACACACACACACACACACACACACACACACACATCAGCGAGGGAGAGAGGGTGACAAAAGACCAGACAGTTTTACGACTCTAAATCAAATTGTTTCGTTTTTACACCAGGTTTTGCGCTGGTACCCCTTTCAGCCCGATGACATCCCTTTATTCATTTTATTTAAAGCTAATTTCACTCTGTTTATTTTATTCCATTTAATATTACGCAGTTTTACTGACTTCTCCATCCCCCCCCCTCGTAGTAAAGGGGTTAATTATGGCTATAAAACAGGCTGCCAGTTCGAATAGTCTCTACAATGCTAAATAATTACGTTCAAGCTGGTCCAGTAAATAGCGCTGCACTAAAAACTCACCTGGCGGTCTCTTATGTGCTGCGGGAAGGGCTCAGTCTGCTGATGTGGGCGTGGATGTTGCAGTCAGGGTAGGAAATAAATAAGGTGAAGGGTAGATAATGATGACGTTGACTGAGGAAAATAATAATAATAATGATATTAATATTAATGATAATAATAATAATAATAATAATAATAATAATAATATCGGATACATTTGTGTAAAGCTACAGAATGTGGTAAATGTTTTTGGCGTATCCGATAGAGCCAGGATTCCGGAGGCTTGAATGATGAGTGAATGGAAGCGTGGCCCATTGGATTGGGCAAATTTGGGCTGTCTGGACATTGCTACTCCTCACCTTGCCCTAGGGTGGGAAAGGAGGTCCGGATGATGATGATGATATTAATAATAATAATAATAATAATAATTGTCAGGACTTCATATTATAATAATACAACTCAATGATAAATAGACAGATAGATAGATAGATAGACAGATAGAAGCACCAAGCCAGGGGATGAGATAGGAAGTGTGTCAGCAACCCTCGCAACTCTCAAGTGAAGGAATGCTGGACGTGCACCGGAAGATGTACATACACACATACATACAGTGTTTTAGAAGCTTCACAGCAGTATAGCCCACGTAACACGACCCCTGTTAAACGAGAATGTAGGAATCAGAGCTCAGAAAGGGGCTGGCCATAGAACCGGCAGGTAGTGGAGAGATCAGATAAGAAGAGGGGTTCGACTAGACTTAGTAAATTAAGTCCCTGTGTAATACATACGCTGCTCATCTTAGACTTTCTTTGGAGATACTAAATCAAGATCAACTCCCTGTATTCATTTTTAACTCCTCCTGCTCTTCAATTACCAAAATAACTTTAACCAAAACTCAAGACTTACCTATTACAAGACTAAAGAGTTACATATATATATATATATATATATATATATATATATATATATATATGGTGACTACGAAGTTCCAACATAATAATAATAATAATAATTATTATTATTATGATAATAATGATGATGATAACAATAATAATGAAAATAATAATTATAACATTAATAATAATAATAATAATAATAATAATAATAATAATAATGGTAAGAAGAAGGAAAATGGTGATGACGAATTTTGTCGTATTCTATCTACCGTCTGACGAGTTTGCGTACCTCAGAGAAACCTCCAGGCACAAAAGAATTAAGGACGTCAGACTACTTGCTTATCACAGAAAAGCTATACATATCCCTTTATTAGAAGATGTTTTCAGATCCTAATATAATGTATCAAATGGACAAACAGTAAGAATTCTGATAAGCATAATAATAATAATAATAATAATAATAATAATGACTGGATGACATTGCAAAGCACAGACTGAAAAATGAATAATGATATTTCTATGCAGAATTAATAAACAGCTCTGTCAGTAAACAATATCATAAACAGAAAGGAAAAGGAAAGATCACCGTCATTAAGAAATACAAACACAAAATACTCATACACAAGGAAAAAATAATAGTTCCCTGTTCAGTAAAATACTAGCCGAATAAATACCCCCCTTTTTGGCGTAACTGTGAGTGTGTATTGAATGACAGAGTGGAGCCATGAGTCAGTGTGTTTGCGCGTCGTCCACAACAATTAGCAGCTCAGTTCCATCATCGTTCGTCCACCGCCCGCTGTATTTATCTATATACATCAGCCCGGTGACAGGGTGCGCTGATATTGCCATGCGTAGTGCGGATGTGGTGTAATATTGTGAGTTTGTGGCTTTAAATGTCTATCTGTTTATCTGTCTATATGTCTGTTTCTCTATCTGTATGTCTGTCTGTCTGTCTGTCAATGAGTCTATCTATCAATATACATATTATTCCAGTCTCGCTGATATTGCGTCGTGTAGTGGGTGTCTGTTGTTATATTTTATTATCTAATAATTATTTCATTATTACACCTTTGATACGTCGTCTCGCTTCCTTTATTATCACCTCCGCCAGCATATATGGAGGAGGTTATGTATTCACCCGTGTCCGTCAGTCTGTCTGTGAGCAAGGTATCTCAGAAAGTTACTGAATTTCGATGAAATCTGGTGCAAAGGTGGGCACAGGGCCAAGGAGGAGCTGAGTATATTTTAAGTTGGATCCGGCTCCGGGTGCAGGAGTAGGTTATGAATTTTATTGGCGACGGTGGAGGTATGCTATTTCTGACTTTGTGTAACAAGGGAAGACTAAGACCGTTGAATTATTAGTCCTTTATTAACACACTCAGGCTTCTATTGCTCATTCTCAGTGGATAAATTTATCTTGTTATGGCCAGAATAAAATGCATGAAAAGACTTAACCATCAGGGGGTAAAGGCGACAGCAATGATAGTCCCATTCTCTTATGACTCACTCTCAGCTGAATAACATCGTCTGGCGTTTGTGAGAATAGAATACTAGATTTTGGAATATTCACATCTATCCAAGCTTATCCACCTTTATACATCATACCAGCGTTAGGGTTTGATGATATTACGTGTTCCGAGTATCTTTTATGGTCTGGCTCTAACGATGTTGATTTAATAGAGTGGGGGTATGTGTGTCTTTGCTGTATGTGTTTGTCATGCTGATGTGACTTTGTATATCGGGTAGTCCTTAAATAACCCTGCTTTTGTTGTTATAGGGACGGCTCCTGCGGGGGTGGGTGTGAGTGTAGCAGAAAGATATACATGTGTTTTGAAGTGTACCAGGGCAGGGTAGACTTGTATAACACTGACTCAGCCGTCTCGTCAGCACGGGAGAAATCGCCCAGGGAGTGGAAGAGAGGCGTTATATATGGACCGCCCTGTATCTGTGTGGGATGAGGGATGAGTGGAGGAGAGGTGAATATGAGGCGGAGATTAATTAGTTAACCTTGGCCGTCGTGCATGCGATAATTGAGTGAAATCTTATCTTTCAGGTGTGTGTGTGTGTGTGTGTGTGTGTGTGTGTGTGTGTGTGTGTGTGTGTGTGTGTACGTTTGTATACGCCTGTATTTGTTTAATATAGAAAAGTGTGTTTTTTTTCTGACGGCTGGGTTTCTAGGAAGTTGTTTTATGAGTTAAATGTGTCAAACTAATGATAATATTTAGTAATAATAGAGAAAACGTGGCTCATAAAACGATTTGAAGGACTGCATGGATGGATTGAGGTCATTTCACTTTCTTTCGTAATTTTGCCAACTTTCATTAATGAATGCCCTGTTTCTGAATTCTGTCCAGCCGACTTGTAGTAATCGGAAATAAGGTCAGAATGATGATAATGATGATGATGACCCTCTCTCTCTCTCTCTCTCTCTCTCTCTCTCTCTCTCTCTCTCTCTCTCTCTCTCTCTCTCATATCCTTGCATCACCACCACTCTCGTCTCATTTCTGGTTGCTCCATCATCCGGTAAGTGCATCATCCAGACCATTCTCTTCAAGACAAAAATAGAGGAGACAAGACACTTACTCTAGACAGGAAGCGAGTAAGGCTGAGAGATACCAAGAGCGGTACCTAGAAATATCATAGGTCCAGGAATATTATAGTTGGGATTATCATTATCATCATCATCATATAGACTATTCTCATCATGCCAAAAATATTCGAGATGAGACTCTTCAGACAAATCTAGTAAGGCAGAGAGATACCAAGTGAGATCGCAAGGGAATATCATTTACCTAGGAATATTACAGCTAGGAATATCATTTGCCTTGGAACATTATAACGAGGAATATTATCATCATTTTCATCATTGAAAATAGAGATGAGACACTTATTCTAGACATATCGCCAGTAATAAGAGTGAGAAACCCCACGCTGGATTTTCTGTAATATCCCCTTATTATATTACCCTGGGAATACCATTTGTGAAACAGGAACTCTATTCTTAGGATACAGGAGCCAAGGAATAGTCATGGTGAAAATATGTTGGTTCTCTTGGGAATTATTTTGTTCTAAAACCCAGAAAAGGACCTCGTGATGACAGGGTAAGACCACTTTCTAGGGAGATGTAATGTGTACCTCTCTGAGAATTATTTTTTTTTTGAAAGGGTAATGCTGTTTCCTTAATGATTTCGTGTATCATTCCTGAAAGAGCTTGAAATTATGGGGTTACAATCACCTTTTTTCTGGAATATTGGTGGTGGTAGAGAAGCACTAGTGTAGGAAATAGGCCTACTTCTGTTTAATGAAGCGGCATAATATCAGTTTGACGGATACCCCGTTTTTGTCCTACTCTCTCCTCGCTCCAATATCCTGTGTGTGTGTGTGTGTGTGTGTGTGTGTGTGTGTGTGTGTGTGTGTGTGTGTGTGTGTGTGTGTGTGTGTGTGAGTGTGTGTGTGTGTGTGTGTGTGTGTGTGTGTGTGTGTGTGTGTGTGTGTGTGTGTGTGTGTGAGAGAGAGAGAGAGAGAGAGAGAGAGATGGAAAGTAGTCAAGAAATCCAGATACTTTCCATCTACTTTCTCGCTCTACTTTGGGTTAACGGTGCGGCATAAATTCCCTCTGACGGATCCCCTGTTTTTGCCCTACTCTCTCTCTCTCCTCGCCCCAAAGCCCCTGGAGGAGGTGAAGAAGAAGGCGCTAAGCCTGGCCCGTCCAACGGGTGAATAATGGCGGCTTAAAACTCAATGGCGGAGAGAGTGAAAAATGGGCGAAGCAGGCTGATTTAACGGGGTGCGAAATATTGAGACAAATATGCACACCATCACATAAATACATCTTCTTAAACTTGGCCTTAGAATTAAAATATATTATGGGTTTATTGATTTAGATAACGAGATATATTATGGTTTCCCCCACAAAGATAAAAACATGCTGGTTAATCGGCTTACTGGACTGCAAAATGTTGAGATGAATATGCCTTTGGCTACGTATAGCTACGTAAACACTCCATCGCTTGAAACGTAACCGTCAGATTATGTGTGTGTGTGTGTGTGTGTGTATATATATATATATATATATATATATATATATATATATAGAGAGAGAGAGAGAGAGAGAGAGAGAGAGAGAGAGAGAGAGAGAAATAGCTGATATTTGTAGGGGAAAAGAGGAAAATTTATAGGGTCCTCTTAGTGTATGTAGAGTGTGACTTGCGAAATACTGAGACAAATGTTAGTATCAATACATTAACATTCTCGTATCTTGTCCCCCGAAATATTATACCGGGAATATATTGATATAAACAATGAAAATAATATTGTTGTTCACCACCACCGAGGCATCAAAAAAAAGAGAAAATGCTGTGTTATTGGAAGACATAATTTTCAAAAATCACATACCCAACACAATAATCATTTTACAAACGTCCTCTGCATACGACACGCAAATGTTGGTTTACAGTTTACAACAGATCAATCACACAAAAACATGCTGATAAAGGGGGAGAGAGAGAAAAAAAAACTGAAATAATCGAGAGCTATCTCTATAAACATTTTTTGTACTTTATGCTTATGGTGGTTATATATTTTCTTTTCCTTCAGTGTGTTGCAAAATAACAAAAAGAACAGAGTGAATCAATGAGTGAAAAATATTATCCTGCGTGCCGTTTTTTTTATGCTGTCACTTTTAAAGAAACTGGTTTACCGTAAGAATCGGCCTATATCTTTCGGGAATACGATGATCCGAAGTCCATTCATTGATTTCTTTCCCCCAAAAAAGATGCTGATGCCTGTGCCTCACGCGGGGAAAATGCAAGGTGAACTGATAACATGGGTGTGTGTGGGGGGGAGGGAGAGGAGGGGTCAAAGAATGGCCTGGGGAGAGATAAGACACAAAGGAGGCTGGAGGAAAGGAGACACTACTCTCTCTCTCTCTCTCTCTCTCTCCTTCTGCTGATTCTTTTCCCTTCTTCTCTCCACCCTTTTATCCACCTCATCCATTTCGACTTCTTCTCTGTCTCCTTTTTCTTCCTCCTCCCTATCTCTTATCTTTTTTTCTCTCTACACTCTTGTCCATTTCCTGCTCTCTTTATACCTCTCTTTCGCCCTTTTCCTCCTCCTTCCTGTTCTGCTCCTTTATCCTTTTTCTTCCCTCCTCTTTTACACTCCCTTTTCATTTTCCCCTCTTCCTCCCATCTCTCCTTCCTCTCCTACCTCTACTCCTTTTTCTCTCCTCCTCTCATTTCCTTCCCTCTTTCCTTTATTCCTTCCTCCTCCTCCTCCTCCTCCTCCTCCTCCTCCTCCTCCTCCTCCTTCTCCTCCTCACGCATCACTCAGATCCTTCCTTCCTCCCTCAGAATCTCCACTTCTCGCCCTTCTATCTCGGATTCTCCTCCCCTTTTCCTCACTCTCCCTCGAGACACATGCAACACGAGGAGAGAGAGAGAGAGAGAGAGAGAGAGAGAGAGAGAGGAGGGGGGGAGACAGACACAAACAGGTGAATAGATAGATAGACAGGTATAGGTAGGTAGGTAGGTAGGCAGGGACACACACACACACACACACACACACACACACACACACACACACACACACACACACACACACACACACACACACACACACACACACACACACACACACACACAAAAGATAGATGGATAAATCATACAGATAAGAAGATATATGTAGGTAGGTAGGCAGCGACAGACAGACAGACAGAGAAAGAGAGTGAGAGAGAGTATGAGTATTTTTCCAGCTGCCGTGTCAATATTGATGGATCGTAGTCGTTTATGAACAAAAGCTGGCAATTTCAGAATCCCTTGTTCACCTGAGAGAAAATTTCCTTCGTTTCTCTCGTCACATTTGTCTGTAATTTTTTTGTAAGCATTGTATTGCATTTTCTTTATAATAATTTCAGCATTAAATAGTAGCTTGGTTCCTTTAGTTAACTGGCGTCTCTCTCTCTCTCTCTCTCTCTCTCTCTCTCTCTCTCTCCATTTTGACTATCTTTATACTTGTTTCTTTTTTGGGGGGAGGGGGAATTTTTTTTTAACTGGAGGGATTTGATATTCTCTTCATTAAACAATTTTATCTTTTAGAGGTCCTTTTTGACTCGAATAAAACTGTCTGATGATGGCAATAGTAAGAGAGAGAGAGAGAGTTAATCGTATTCAAGATTTCAGTTCTCTCTAATATTTTCTCATGCGTTGAAACATACCGAGTCTTTATTTCTTATTGCAGTTTGTTCGTTTATTTATTTATCTTTTAGTTTATCTATTTATTTATCTGTTTATCTATTTTTGATGTTGACGGGGCTGGAATCGCACCCAAGACATAACGACGTGATAGTGTTTTATCGCTGACACCTCAACAAGTCAGAAGCCAGATAACGTCCTTCACCTAGAAAGCAGTTTATATTTCCCTCCAGATAACAGTTTTATTCCCCTTACCATATATATTCTTTCTTAAGTTTATTATTCAGGCTGTTCACTTGTACGCTGGAAATTTTGTCGTAAGTCCACCACTCAAATTATTTTACTTTTATCTGACGCAAAACTGATTTATTTTACCTTACTTGGGAAATCCCTAAGATGATGTGAAGATTCTTTGGGCTGTACAGTTTAATCGAACAATTATTGAACTTCATACAATATTATGAGACGTTCAATGGTCTTCAAAGGTCATATCACCGGGTTTTCAGAGGTATCGTTCACCGTCTCGCTGTTTTTCGTTCTCAAGTGGATCAGTATTTATGCCCTCAGCTTGACATATCAGATTCCTTGGAGTATAAGCTTTTTCCACCCCGGATTGAGTAACAGGCTCTCTCTCTCTCTCTCTCTCTCTCTCTCTCTCTCTCTCTCTCTCTCTCTCTCTCTCTCTCTCTCTCTCTCTCTCTCTCTCTCTCTCTCTCTCTCAAAAGTAATAACGATCCCCACCTTGAACTCTTATTCGTGACTATTTTACTCTCAGAATTCCACATAACTTCACTCTTTTTACATCTATAAATCCCTTTTCAGAATTTATTTTACCCATTATTTTTTTTGTATCATCTCACTACCTATGCTGATCATGCCTTTTCTTAATATGCTAAATAGAAGCAATTGACTTGGACACTTTAATTTTACCAACACTTGTTAAGGAAAATAAGTGCAGGATCTTTCACCTTCCCCACGTCACACTGGGCTCGTATTTTGGGTAAGGCAGCTCCCTAACACCTCTTCCTTAGCTATTTATTATTTTCCAGACGACCCATTGTTATCCTCGCTTTTCTTTGCGCCTTATACTTTTTTTTTTATTGTGGGCATATGTTACATGAATAAAACAAGAAAATAGTAACGGAGCACAGTCAGAAATAAATCGGTAAGGAAGGGGTGTTGGAAATTCTTCTAACCTATCTATCTATCTGTCTACTGCCAGACGCCATAATCCCGTAAGGGGTGGCCGTTTGACTTTGAGTTATTTGTTTTACGGGGAGGGGCACTAACCCTCCACCAACTCACTTGCTGACACATAGGGGGCACGTATGGTTTGGTTATATGGTTACCACCCAGCGTTGTAAATGGTTTCTTGGCTTACAGGAAACCATTTGGCTTGTCACTCTATGTAAAACCACCCGTAAAGGAAAGAAAAGCAATAAGAAGTGACAGGAAAGATGGGAGAAATAAGAACAGAGGAGGGCAGGCACAGAAAAAGAATGATAAAGGCTAAGGAGGAAGTAAGCAGCACTACATCAAGTGCGTGGGTGATGGTCGCCACCACCTAACTGACTTAGAAATAAATCGGTAAGGTAGAGGTGTTAGTAACCTTCATAACCACACGAGAAGGCCTCCCGCTAGCCGTGATGGATTGTGACAGATTTACGCATAAATTACCGATTCATTCTTAACGGTGCGTCTTGAAGATTTACCTCAGAGTCTTGGAGAGGCACTGACAGCAGCCATAAATTCCCTGCTCATCCTTTTAGTAGTTGTAGTAGTAGTAGCAGTAGGAATGGTAGTAGTAGTAGTAGTAGTAGTAGCAGTAGTAATAGTAGTAGTTGTAATAGTAGTAACAGTACATGTAGTAATGGTGGTCAATCAATCAATCAATCATCTTTATTTCGTATTTAACATACATATGACCAATAAGAGGGACAACAGCCTAGCATACTTACCAATTAACTAATGTATAATCTCAAAAAAAAAGTAAGATTCTATTATGTTGCTAAATTATCTTATTTTACCATACACACATAAACATCTTCATATATATACTGTTTTATACAAGTGTACATATACTAGAATACATATTTACATCCTGCAGCAACATCACAGCCCATTATCACCCAAGTAATTCAAACCCACACCTCTTTTTATCCATTCACACACTAACTTGCAATCCTCTTGTAGTAGTAGTAATAATGATAATAATAAACATTTAATAGGCGTCCACATTGAAAGTGTGGAACGTGTTCGAGCGAGCGAGCGAGCGAGCAAGTCAGGCAGTGCTGAATATTGTCTCATGTGGCTCATCATCTTCCTCCGATTTCTTGACCTTAAAATACTAAAAAGAATTTATTAGATTACACCAAATATTCCCTTACACTTCCTAAAACCAATACTCCTCTTGTATTAATTTTAGGTCTTACGGCCTGGGTGCTAGCAGGTTAACAATGACTTTGCTTTTTGCTCTCTAACAAAAATTACTTTCACCAAATTTGTTGGTGCGCTTCGATTCGAATCAGAAATCAGAAATTCAGAGTTTCTTTCATTGATCAGGTTATTGTATTAGTTTAACTCGGATTCAGTCAAAAATTAAAAAAAAAAAAAAAAAAAAGGCCAAACAGAAGGTATGATTTGTTTTGAAAAGGCAAAACCTGGTTGCTCTCAGGAATCGTCGGAAAATACTGCAGCGCTACTCATGCAACCTTAGACCGTTACTTCTTGCGCAGCCGGCTGTTACGCTAATCAGCCTTATAAAAAAATCGTTCCTCTATTTACGGAAAAACTATTGGGAATTACGGGTTGTCTATGAAATGAAAATAATTGAGGATTTTTATGCGATTTCCAAATTGGCCTCTATCTTTTTTCAAACTTCAAAATTGGCTGAGATATCCCAAAAGTTCGCTACTGTACTACAGAGTTTTCCTCCCGACCCCTGCCCCCATTTCTTGCTAATGTGATAAATCTTTCGCTCGGGTACATATGTCGGGGGTCCACAGTGTGAGTAAACTTGGTGTTCTCGCTCTCTTTGGTCGCTCCAATAATAATAATAATAATAATGTTCAAGGAGTCCAAGTGATGAAAAATAATAAAACTGAGGTAATATAAGGCGGGCCAGGGAATAATGAGCAATAATGCTTTTACTGGAGAAAAATATCGTGGAATGTGTGGAAAATGTGAGGTGTTTAAAGCGTCGTGTTAAGAGGGTAATTAGCCATAAGCCACAAGTTTGCTCTCTCTCTCTCTCTCTCTCTCTCTCTCTCTCTCTCTCTCTCTCTCTCTCTCTCTCAGCAACTATTTTTTTTTTCCACTAATTATTTTAACCTAGTATTATGCAAAAAAGTTCAAATTATTTTTCCCTCTGCCATTAATTAAAACTTTTATATGGATTCAATTGTTCATTTTAATCTCATCAAAAGTTATTATATATTCCATTTGATTAAAACTTTTGTGTGCATTGTATTATTATTATTTTACGTCCACGAAAACCATATATCACACAGTCTAAAAATATAAATATGAAATATTTTTTTAAGGGGAATGAAAAGGGATGATGCGGAAAAAGGAACACACACACACACACACACACACACACACACACACACACACACACACACACACACACACACACACACACACACACACACACACACACACACACACACACACACACACACACACACACACACACACACACACACACACACACACACACACACACTCATGCAAGGATAGATAGGTAGAGAAGTTGATAGACAGATTGATAGATATACAAAGATAGATATATAGATAGTAGATAGGTAGGTATATACATTCATACATACATACATACATATATACATACATCCATAGTCAGTTAGATAAAGACAGACAGAGAGGTAAAACAGACAGAAACCTAAATACCACCCTTGATGTTTGGGGCGAAGTATAATAACATAATTAGAATCCACCCCCTCCCCCCAAAAAAATCTCATGAATTCAATTCGAATATTTATTTTTTGCTTTCCTGTAACTTTTCTTTTGTTTCCTTTCTTCTTTTTCTGTTTTTCCATACCACCCACTGGCTGAATCGACAGGCCATAAATTGTTTCTGAGTGAAGAGTCGAAATGAGGTTATACAGAGACTGGAGAGCTTGGGGAGATGGGTAGAGAGAGAGAGAGAGGGAGAGAGAGAGAGAGAGAGAGAGTCCTAAAACAAACTACCCCACAGAGGCAACGAGGTGAAGTGAAAGCAACTGGCCTCAGACTTCCTGCAGAGTAGCAATTCAGGTTAGCCTTTGGGGGCCAGGCACACAATGACAGTGATCGCAAATGAGAGAGAGAGAGAGAGAGAGAGAGAGAGAGAGAAATACAAAACATTTTCTGAAGGTTGTGTTGAAGAGGAAAATGTAAAAGTCTGAGTGTTGTCTGGCTTATTGAGAGAGGAAAGAGAGTCTAAGTGGTCTGGCATATTGAGAGAAAGAGAGAGAGAGAGAGAGAGTGGGGGGGAGGGTGTCCGGCATATTGAGAGTCTGAGTGGTGTCTGGCATAGAGAGAGAGAGAGAGAGAGAGAGAGAGATCCACCTCTTCACCCAAGTTCACCAAATATTCTTCTCCTGTCTCTTTTAACTATGAGTAATGGGGGTTGCGGCAGAAGGAGCGGAGGATGGTGGTAGTTGTGGTAGCTGTGATAGTGATGGTGGTATTTGTGGTAGTGATGGTGGTATTTGTGGTAGTAATGCTAGTAGCTGGGGTAGTGATGATTGTTATAGTCGTAGCAGTGATGGCAGTTGTGGTAGTGATGGAAGCTGTGACAGTGTTGGTGATTCTGGCTGCTCTAATAGTGATGGTTTTGGTAGTACAAGTGATGGTAGGTGTGGTAGAAGACGTGTAAAGTAATGTAATGGTGTAGAGTACATGATTAATGGGAGTCTACTGGTTAGTCAGGATAATTAGTTGTGGTGATTGAGGTATCACACACACACACACACACACACACACACACACACACACACACACACACACACACACACACACACACACACACACACAGGGACAAATAATGAAACCACACGACTGGAAAACCCATTGCTTCCCTTTTAATAAAACTGGTAATCAACAACCCCCCCGAAAATAAAAATAATTACACAGGACAGGGAAATAAATGTACATCAATAAAGCACCATTTTAATTGGTCATTGATGTATAGAGACCAGATCTGCGTAAGCCAATTAAAGCCAATTTTGTTGTATTAATTTTATCACGTGTAAAAAAGCCTAACTGCCTAAGTGCTGGGCAAAATTGAAACTTTTATTTGACACTGATAATTTTTTTCTATAAAGGGGTTCAAGAATGATGAGCGCAGACTCTTTTTCATACTAGTTTTTTTACCTTTGGATTGTGGGTTATTGAAAATGTGTGTGTGTGTGTGTGTGTGTGTGTGTGTGTGTGTCTGTGTCTGTGTCTGTCTGTCTGTGTCTGTGTCTGTCTGTCTGTCTGTCTGTTTCCCTGCCTGCCTGTCCGTCTTTCCGATGTGTGTGTGTATGGGGGTGGGGGGCTTGAATCTTCTGTCTAATTAAACAAACGTCCCCCAGTTTCCCATTCTTAACTTGAGAATGTTGGGCTGCAGGAGAAGGGCAAGTTTAGCCTGCAGTCCACCGAGTTCACCGAGAAGATCCTGAGGCTATAATAACAACAACAACAACAACAATAAGTATGAGTTTTCCACTAGTTATATAAAAAAAAAAAAACAGTAATCTCATGGACTTAGAAGGCTCACTGATATCTCCCCTTGTGATTTATAACTAATACCATTCTTGCAATATTCAGTACTGTTCTTTGCAATATTTAATGCTTTTTGAAATATTTGAATCCCTTTTTGCAGTGTTTAATGTTCCTGCAATATTTATTAACTATTCTTGCAAATTGTAATACTGTTCCCGCAGAATTCAATTTTGTTCTTCCAATACTTGATAATTGCAATATTTAATACTCTTCTTGCATTATTTAGTACTATTCTTGCAATATATAGTACTATTCTTGCAATATTTGTAACTTATTTAGGTAACGGGAAAATAAAAATCACCCAAGACTCAAAGAACGAAATGGACAAAAATAAGGACGATTAAGACATAGAACTAAATGATGAAGAAAACATGAAGATCTAGGAAAAATAAAGACGATTTAGACGAAGAAAGAAAAGAAAAAAGTAAGAATATAATAAGATCTGGGCAAGCTAGCGAGGCAGAATACAAATGTGAGATAACGATGCTGAGGAGAAAACACTAGAGTAAGAATGAATAAGATTATATTGTTACTGAATTGCTCAGTGCATATGGGAAGAAGCTGGAATGGAAAACGGAGGGTAAGAGAGATAATGGATAATGGAAGACGGAGGATAAAACATAAAAGGATAATCTGAAGTAAATGATAAAAATACATGGAAACGCGAGTAAGGGTACACTAATATGTGGAGAAAGATAAGATGATATTTATTTCTTGAATCCATGACTAGAAATGAGAGTAATCTTCAACAGGAAACGCATTGTAGATTTTTTTTACAAAATAAGGTCTAGAAATGCTAAAAATGCATGTCTTTATCTGTACCGCTCCATATTAGTTCAGCTGAATTATTGAACTTTTCCTATGTCAATGATTCCCAGAAATTTCCCTCCCGACCCAACCCAACCCAGCCTGACCTAACCTAAGCTAACCTAGCCTGTAGGTGCGTAAGAAACTCTAACTTTTGGATCAATAGATTAGCAGAAAAGTAAACTATTAAAGGTCTCAATAGAAAACTGACTGTAGTAGAAAAAGACAGGGTAAACCTAATTGAAATGTCTAATAATTAATGGAATACGGAAATGTCGGAGAGAGATTGATGATATGAGTACACGTTCGCTGTTCGTCATGGAGAAGATGAGAATATGATAATGAAAGACTAGACCAGAAGAAGAATGGAAGTAAAATGACAGGACACAATGGGAATTGCTTCCTAATTAAGAAATATATCCATTAGTGGTACGGACAAAGGGAATACAAAGATGGACTGGGAATCATGAAGAGTGAGGCAAGATACCAATGGAATGAAAAAGCAAGTGTACTGTACAGTGCATAAAAAAAACAGTGAATGGAATGTGGTAAGTAGCGCCGTTTAAGTGAATTATTAATAGCTATCTCGGTAACATGACTTGCAGGGGAACTAGCGGCGCAGTGGTTAGCGCATCCAACTCACAACCGAAAGAACCAGAGTTTAATATTTCGGACCTGTGAGACCAGTGAAATCTTTGTGGTCTCTTCCTCAATCCTTTTCAGTCATCAACACAATTTAAAACCTGGATATTATTCAACTTCTGAAGGTACTTTTCTAGGGGTAAACTAAGGCCTAGAAAGATCGTCTGAGCTAGTGACGCTCGTGGAGTCGATCGACTTAGCTCTAACTTTTCTTATGTGACCAGTATTTATTGTGATAAATAGAAAAACACATGTATATAAAAACCAGCCCATGTATCAGTTACAGAGACAGTGGGACCAAAAAATAGAACTTTTTCATTGTCCTTTTTTCTTTTTTCTTTGAGCACGGTCGTCCACAGCTCGTTATAAAGCGTAATCACCCCGCAGTAAATCTCTCTCTCTCTCTCTCTCTCTCTCTCTCTCTCTCTCTCTCTCTCTCTCTCTCTCTCTCTCTCTCTCTCTCTCTCTCTCTCTCTCTCTCAGCATTATTAGGTACGCACAAACAGTAGGCAAAGAGGACAGTGTCGCTATTTTAGAGCAAAAAACAGTGAGGAATTCCAAGCCCTTTGCTACGTCCTTGGTTGTGGTGATGAATAAAAGAGAATGACATGGAGGGGTCGGGGAGAACAGGGGAGGAAATGCAGTAGGAAGGGAGAGAAACGAGAGAGTGGGAGTGGGAGAAAAAACGAGGAGGAGGAGGAGAGGGTGAGGAAGAGAAACCAAAGGGAGAGAGGAAGAAAAGAGAAGGGAACAAGAGATGAGAATGACGGACGGAAAGTGAGTCAAAAGAAGACAAGGAAGAGAGATTAGAAGGAGGAGATGAAGGAAAGGAGGAGGCAGAGAGAATAGAAGAGGAGAGGGAGGAGAGAGAAAGGACATGGAAGAACAAATAGAGAGAGGTAGAGAAAACAGAGACTGGAGAGGAGACAGAGGAAACAAAAGGAGAAAGTGAAAATGTAAGTAGGAGGGATTAATAGGAAGAGGAGAAGCCGAAACAGGGAAAGAAAAGAAAGGGAAAAGGGAAAGAGTCGACAATGAGGAATATAGGGAACAAGGAAACGAAGTTAAACAAAGAACAGGGAAAAGAGAAACTAGGCAGGGTTAACAAGGGAGTAAACAAGAAGCGGTGCCAAGGCGCAGCAAACCCATCCCGGCTGTGCTGACGTATGAACACAACAGGATACCTAGTCAAAGATGTCACATATCAATTTTGGAGTAAATCGGGTTAAGATTGACGGTTTTATGCCCATTTTAGATTTTAGGCCGACCCACTTGACATTGACCCCCCTACTGCTAACTGGGGGGGTGACTCCCCCTGATTTAATGGGGCAGGTTATAGGATGCAGATTTGACAAATGCACCTTTAGGTTTTGGTTTCATGTCGATATGATGAATTTGACAGGAGTTATGGCGAAAAAACGATTTTTACCCTCCAAGTTATTTTACATTTTGGGGGGCCTACAGCCCGGGTCGTGGCCCAATTTGGCCCAAAGTTTAATCAGGTGATCAGAAGGTCATAGCCCCTGTAATTTTAGTTAAAATCGCACCAGTAGCTTTTGAGTAAAGTTAACAGACAGACAGACAGACAAGCAAACAAACAGACAGACAGACAGACAAACCAAGTGAAAACAATACCTGTCCCCGAGCCCCTCCCGTGCGGGGACAGGTAATAAAAAGAGGAATAAACAGGAAATGAAGAGGGTAAGTAAAGTACGTGATAATAAGGATGCAGGGAGGGACAGACGGAAAATTGTAGGGAAAAGAGAGAGAGAGAGAGAGAGAGAGAGTGTGAGTGGAAGTGAGTGGGTGAACATAATACATTACAACTGTTTAATCCCTTTCCCGGTAATATTGCATCCCAGCTCTCGCACAGAAATCCGACTGATAAAAATAGTGACTAACACAAATACACGGCACCATATTTACCTCTTGAGAGTTACGGGGAAACCAACCCTTCCAATTCTATTACGCTGGGTGGAGAGAGACAGAGAGAGAGGGAGAGAGAGAGAGAGTTACTGTGGATGATAATTTTGACTAGTAACCAGGGAAATGGAAACCTACCTTATAACTAACGCTCATCAGATTTCATGCGGCCACGACTTAGTATTCAAGAATAGTCATAGGGGATGATAATTTTGACTAGTAACCAAGGAGACGCATTCAAAGGCTAATCGAATTTCAGCGGTGGGATGCTCAGACACAGATCGATCCCCCACCGCAACTTAGATATGATATTACAGGGAAAATATTGCACGTCTTTCTTTAATCTTCCTGCAGAAAAAAAAGTTAAACCCTACAGTAGTTTTTGCTTCGTACCTAAAGATTTATTTCAGATGTTAGAACACGAGGGAGAGGAAGATTTGTACAGCATCTTTGTTCCTCCTGCATTTCAGAACCCGAGATACGATGGGGAACTGATCGTTAAGTGTGTTTGTGTACTCTGATCGAAGTTGTGAAGATGACCCAGTTCCATCAGAGTACCAAAAAAATGAGAGTAAAATGATAAATCATCGAAGTAAAAAGAAAAACCATCAGAGTAAAAAGATAAACATCAAAGTAAAAAGAAAAGCCATCAAAGTAAAAAGAGAAACCGTCAAAATCAAAGTAAAAAAGAAAACCTTCAAAGTAAAACGAAAAACCATTAAAGTAAGACTAAATCAAGGTAAAATTAAAACCACCAAAGTGAAAAGGAAAGCCATCAGAGGAAAAAATGAGAAAATATCATATAAAAAAAGGAAAACTATCAAAGTAAGATGGAAAACAAAGTAAAAAGGAAAACCAAAGTGAAAATAAAAAAACACAAAAGTGAAAAAGAGAACCATCAAAGTAAAGAACATCACTGTAAATATAGAAATCAAAGCAAAAGAATCCTCTTATATTCACCTGGATACTGAGGTTATTGAAGAGGGTAATTTCCACTCTAATAACTGTGCATCTGAAACCTTGACCTCCTTAAGACATTGGCCGGAAATTGAAGTACTTAAGGTATAAATGCTCAAGGAGATTATTTCCTGGTTCCCGGTGTTATGAAGGGGTATTACGGAAAGGGAATGAGTGACTGGAGGGGTTGTTATGAGAAGATTGAGAGTGCTTAGAGAAGCAATGTATGGGATGGAAAATTGCTTGGAGATTTTGAATGGTTTCCTGAGACGTTTTTGAGAGGTGGTGCACAGAAAATGAAAATTCTTAAAGATTTGTTTGAGGTTTCCTGAGAGAGAGAGAGAGAGAGAGGGAGAGGGAGGGAGGAAGGGAGGGTCCTGATGATTTTAGGGATACCTTATTATGGAAGGTAATGCATTGGTTTCAGAGAATATATTCTGAAAAATTCTGGCAGTATTTTTTGTAAGACTGAAATATCTTCCTATTTCCATCTAAAGAAATATGCAGCTGACGAAACACGCAAAAGCTCCTACCCTATTCAACGCGTGTCTCAATTTATTTGACTTATCTTCCATGTATTCGTCAAACCTAGGTAAGATACTTTAATTTCTGACTGTGCAGTAGAGCTAATGTCTTGAAGGATTATTGAAAGGAAGGGTTTTTTTTTTTTTATGAAATGAATTATATACCGGGAGATTTGATATTAGTCTGAATGGGCATGGAAGGTGGAACTAATATCAGGGATGATTATTTGTGAACTGTTATTTGTATATTTTTTCATTTATTTATTTACCGATAATGCATGGAAGTGATAAGGCAAATCAATCGCCAGAATTAATATAGAATGATCATTAAATGGGAATTCACACATTTAGCGGAAAACTCGAAATGGTAATGATTGTAATTCGCATATATAATGTGTTTAAGCCAAATGGCACTGAAATTAGGACACACACACACACACACACACACACACACACACACACACACACACACACACACACATACGACTCTCTCTCTCACTCTCTCTCTCTCTCTCTCTCTCTCTCTCTCTCTCTCTCTCTCTCTCTCTCTCAGTTCAATGACCTTTTTCGAGCGAGGGCAATAAGGGAAACGATGGACTTGGAAGTAAACAGAACTCCTAGAAGACATGACTGCCAACAACGGGAATGCAACCGCTTGATAAATGGCTCAGGAACACGAGAATTTCCTTCCTCCTCCTTCCAGTGCCTTTCCCCTGTGTTTTAATCTTCCTTTACTTCCTCATCCTGTTTTTTCTTCATCTTCCTTGCTACATCTTGCTTTAATTTTTTTCTCCTTTTCTTCCTCCTTCATTCCTCCTCCTTTCATCATCTTAGGTTGTGAATGTTTCCTTCGTTTTCTCTTCCTTTTTTTTCTTCCTCTTCCAATATCTTTCTCCTGTGTGTTTTTCCTACACTTTCTCCTCCTAAATTTTCTTCCTCCTCGATCCTATATTTATCTTCTGACCTTATCCCTCTCCTTCCTCTTCTGAATTATCTTACTCTTCTGATTTTTCTTCCTGTATCATTCTTCTGTGCCCTTTTCCTTTGCCTTCTCATTCTGACTTTTCTGCATCATCTTACTTCACTTGAATTTGATTTATCCTCTTCTACGCCCTCTTCCTGTCTTTTCATCATAGTCTTTGTATCGTCTTCCTTTGTTCATTTTCATTTGATCATGTTCATTTCATCATTTTATTTAGTTTTCCTTTATTTCCTCCCTCATATGAGTGATTAAAACCATTGTCCTTTACTGCCATGATCCTACCTTTACTCATTTTTCTCCTATATTCTCCCTTCCATCTTTATTTCCTTTTATAAGAATTATTAAAATCATCTTCCTTTACTTCCATGATCCTTCCTTTATTCATTTTTCTGTTAAATTCCTCGTTCTGTTTATATTAAAAATCTTCATCATTTTCCTGGCGCCTTATACCTTCATTCGTCCACATTTTCCTTCCCAAAATAAATAGTAATACCGTTCTTGCTCTTCCCTCCCTCATCTTATTTCCAATCTTGTTTCTGATCTAATATATGCAGATGAAGATTTTTTTGTGTGGTTTACCCTTTCTTTCTGATTACTTCTTTTGTTTATATATTTATTTATTTTTTTTTTGGCTACGTTGTACCCTTATCTTTTCTTTTAGCTCCTTCTCTGCCCCTCCTTCCTCTTATTTCCTCTCCCTTTTTCTTCTTCATTTCCCCTCACCTCCATCTTATGTCTCTAATCCTCCCACTTTTCCATTCTTCCCTAGTCTTCCCTCTTTTCTCTTCTCCCTTAATCTTCCCCAACTCTCCTTCCTCCCTGTCCTCTTCTACCCTTATCTTCCCTACACCCCCTGCTCTTCTTATCTCTTTTCTCTTTCCCATTTTCCTTCCTCCTCTTCCTTGTCTCATCACTCTTACTCCGTCCCTCTTATCTTTTCTCTTCCTGCCTCATATCTTTCCTTCGTTTCATCTCCTCTTCTTCCCTGTCTTACCCATCCTTCTCTTATCTCTTCGTCCTTCCTATCCTTCTCCCTCTCCCTCTCCTTTTCTTTAGTCTTCCCCCACCTCTCTCTCTCTCTCCTCTTCTATCTTCTCCCAGTCCTCCCTCCCCTCCCCTTATCTCTTCTCCACCTCTTTCCCCCCTTACCTTTTCTCTCCTTCCTTCCCTTTGTCTCTCTAATCTCCCTTCTCTTCCCAACGCACAGATTGACCGACCCACAACCAACACGACATGTTCTCTTTAAAGGCTCCCACAGTGTTTCCCCACCTCTCTCTCTCTCTCTCTCTCTCTCTCTCTCTCTCTCTCTCTCCCATTCTTCTTTTCTAGCCTCTTTCTCCCTTGCATCCCTTAATTTTTTTCTCACCTTCTCTGCTCTCAGTTCTACTTCTCCCTCTTACTCTTTTCTCCTCTTTGTCTTTCATCCTCTCCGTTTCATCTTTCTACTTGCATACTTTACCTTCCCTTATTTTCTCTCTCAGTTCCTTCTTTTCTCCCTTCCTCTTATCCGTTTCCTCTTGTCTGTTCCCCGCCTCTTCCTTTCCCTCATCTACTCGTTCAAGTTCTTCATGTATCCAAGTTTCTTTCCAGTTTGTATTATCCTTTTCCTCTTCCATTCCCTGCCCCAATTCTCCTTCTAGTCTCTTATTCCTCTCCATCTCCTTCCTTATTTCCATATCCCCTACTTTCGTTCCTCTCTCCTTTTGCTTACTTTGTCTACACCTCCTTCCCATCCTTCCTCC
>NC_137063.1:49230447-49235447 GCF_032717465.1 Coenobita brevimanus | reverse complement strand
AGAATGGCGCTATACGTGCACCATCCAATGAGATGTTTAAAGAGAGACGTTCAGTGACCCCCCCCCCCTTTATCCCCGCATCATGGTGCTCTCAAATGACCGACAGACATTCAGGATTTGTCTTCTACTTCGTCCTCGCCGTTTCAAGAGTATACTGCGTCGCGATAAAAGCAGTAAAGAGAAGGGAGTACGTAGTGTTATTGCTCTCGTTTTGCCGTTACTGATACTGTGGGTTACTTGGCTCGGGTCTCTCTCTCTCTCTCTCTCTCTCTCTCTCTCTCTTTCTCTTTCTCTTTCTCTCATTCACCTCATCTTCTCAACTTCTGAACGAGTTTAGTCTTCCACTTTAGCTGATTCTAGATGACTTTAAAGTGAACATATCATGTGAGCCTGTGTTAATAAAGTCACCTACGACCCTCTCAAGGTTGGCACAACTCCAGTAATTTATTCTAACGTTAGACGGCTTTTATCAATTGAAAATTAATCTTAGGAGTATGAGAGTATAAGAAAATCCTTCAGTTAGTGTTAAACTTCTTTCTTCTAGCAGAGTTTTCCATATCACTATCTCCGTTTGCATGCTGGTAGTAAGGTGCACTTTTCTAATAAGCTATGCGGAACACTAAGGTAGTCTCGTTGAAATACCGGCAGTAGACACGCACTTGCTTCTCTTTGGTTGGCTGCTTCGTGTTCATTTCTTTTTTTCCTGTCCTTCAGTGTTTGCACATGTCAGCGTCAGTGTTTGCCTCTCTGTGATAATGCCCAATTTTCTAATGAAGTGTGAGGAAGTAGTGAAGCAATCTGTTTGATGTATTGCGGTGAAACATGCATTGAGTTTTAAGTTATCAACGGTAAAGGTGTAGTTACTGTCATTGAGTGTGCTTCTATGTATGCATGTAGTTATGTACGAATGTATGTATGTATGTATGTTTCAAGAATCCCGGAAGCGAGTTCTGTATATGTATGTATGTATATGAAGGTTGTCTGTCTGTATGTATGTATGTATGTTTGTTTCAAGAATGCCTAACGCGATTTATATGAATGTATGTATGTATGTAGTATGTACGTCTTCAAGAATGCCTGATGCGATTTCTGTGTATTTATGTAGTTACGTATGCATGTATGTATGATAAATAGGTCAAAAATACCTGACGCAATTTCAGTCAAGTATTGCGCAAACACTGTTTCTGAGAATGGGAAAAATATATTTTTTTGGGTGTACATCGGTTGGAGGTCAAGGTCACAGGTCTAGGTCACAGGTCAAAGCCACAGGTCAAGGTCACAGGTCAGAGCCACAGGTCAAGGTCACAGGTCAGAGCCACAGGTCAAGGTCACAGGTCATGGCGCGACGTTGTTGTTCTCTCTCAGCATTTTTTTCAAGCTTAAAAACTACTGAAGTTTATATATGACGTGGATCTCTGTATGATAATGAACATTTGATTTTAACTCCAATGTCAGATTTGTAGATTTCCAGCAACTGACAGACTGCATAGAACTGAAGACAGATTTTCATGGATTAGGTAGTACGTTACACTTAAGAGAGAAATGCAAATGGATAAAATACGAAGCCATGGAAAATCAAACAGTATTTAGGCTGGACAAAAAGATCTCAAGAAATTATTAGAATGAATAAACTGTGCAGTGTAATGAAGAGAGAGAGAGAGAGAGTACATCAGATCTACAGCCAACACAGTAAGATACCGGTAATGTATGTCATGAAGTGAAATGCCCCTGGTGACGTAACATCCCCTACCCACCCTCAAAAATAAAAAAAAGCTATTGAAATCGTAAAGTAGGAGATACATGGACTTGTAAACGGCTTTGCTCTAAATCAGGTAAGGTAGTCTCATCACAAAGGAAAAGTACCATTGCACCATTCAGCGCTACTTTCCATCAACGATCTAGAAAAATACCAAGAAGCGCATAATAGTTACACCCTGCCCAGCACATGAGTTGCCGAGTTGGTGTGGATGATTCTAATTATTTATCAGTGTTTAGGTGACATAATAGATTTTTTATCAGTGTGTCGCGATATTACTGAAATTTTAGCCCATTTTTTTAAGCACTATCCTGGATTTTAATAGCACTTAGCGACACTATAGAGGGCAAAATTAGATGTATGTGTAATTTTGGCCTGGCAGCTGGACCACACCCACAGCTGGCGGGAAGAGAAATGTGTGTGTAGCATGCCCTGGTGACTGGCAATATCCGTAATGCCGGCTGTGGGCACCGTAAATATGATAATGCCACGTACTCTCTCCACCCCACCCACTAAACCCCAACCCTCGCTCCGTTATTCGCTCCACAATAGCACGTCTTTTACGAATTCGCAAGTTATGGATTCCCTGGATAGTTTTCGCAGTTAGAGTGGATGGTGTAATGTGGAAATGGACGATATTTTTTTTCCAGGCTCAGAGTATAGATATGATAGTCCGTTCCCTAACGTCCAAAAGCTCTCCTATGTGGCTCACCCCTCACACTCTGTCATTGTGGCTCCTCTCATCCTTTACCTAACTTTACCTGGTCGCCTACCTGGTTACACTGGTCACCTGATTGACAGGAGGAGAGTCATAGGAACCTGTGTTTTAATAGTGTCATCAGTATTATTTTTTATACCCGAATGTAGTATAAACTCTCGTGTCGAAAAACGAATACCCTATTCCATTGGCGCAAAGCATTTTTTTTTTCTTAGCTGAGAATGAATCATGAGACCTTGAAAGTGTTAATACATTTACCATTTACCTCTATCGTCGTCACGTCATCTCAGATATTATGTTAAGAGAATTTTAGACTTTAATTTAGTTTAGAGTGATCGTAAGAGCCTAGGAGTTTCAGTAGTCATCAGTAACCCCTTTATGGTTGGAACAGCTCATGGGAACTTTTTTACCTCCAAAGCCAGACGATTTTGTTCAGCAGAGTAACTCATGACAATTAAAGAAGATAAATGTATTCTTTCTTTTTTCTTTTTTCATTCCTTTTTTCTAAAGTAAACTGTCTTGATTTTCAAGAAGATAGAGAGAACACAGGGTACGAAAGAAAATTAAAGTGTGGTCTAGATTATGAATGGCTAGGGAAAGACTGGTACAATTTATTCCCACCCAACGAGATTCGGCTCATGATATTGCTCTGAGGAATTGCGTGTCGGAAACCAAAGAGGGGGAATATTAATGCATTTTTTCAATTACGCTGCGAAAATGGTTTATGAAGCGAAATTAGTAACGAGTGTGGTGGATCTGTGGAATGGGAACAAAATATAAGATTACGACCGTGTAATTTGCAGTGGATGGATTTAATTTCTCTCTCTCTCTCTCTCTCTCTCTCTCTCTCTCTCTCTCTCTCTCTCTCTCTCTCCAGTAAAGAATGAGACAGTCTAATACCATAATCCTCCTTCCCCTTCTTATCCTCATTTTTACTCAAAAATTGTCCTCCTTCTGTGCAATTTGAAGCTTCCGCGTTCAATGTCCTTCCTTCTCGCCACTCCTTCCTCCTCCTTCCCTCCCTCCCTCCCTTCCTCCCTCTCCATGCTCACACCCTTCCCTCACCCTTCTCTCCCTCTCTCCCTCCCTACTCTGTTCACACCCCTCCCTCCCAACCTTCCTCCCTTCCTCTTTCTGCTCGCACCGCTTCCTCCCTCCCTTCATACTCAGCACTGGCCCTCCTCCGTCCTTCCCTCCTGCATACCCCCCTCCCTTTCCCTCCTCTCTTTTTACTCTCTTCCTTTCCTTACGTATACCCCTCTTTCCCCCCACATCCGTCTTTCTCATCTTCCTCTCCCCATCCTCCTTTTCCTCTCCCTTGGCCTCCGCCACCTGACTTTCCTATCATGTCTCCATCCTACTGGTCCCTCACATTCTCCTTCTCCCCCTTTCCCCTCCACCTTGCTCTTCCTCTCCCTCCCAACGCTCCCTCCTTCTCACGCCTTCCCTCTACTTGCTCCCCTCTTCCTCCCTCTCCTCCTTTTCCAGATCATTACGTCCCTCACAAAAAAAACACAACCCCGCCCCAAACCAAACCCCGAGAAAAAGACGTATTACCCCCCCCCCACACCTTCTGCCTCTCATTCCCCCTCCCCCGTCTCTCTCATTCCCCCTCCCCCGCCTCTCACATCTCCCCTCCCCCCCGGCCTTTCTCATCCCCCGGGCCACACCTTGGGAACACGGAGACCAGGTGAGGTGGTTTATTGCTGCTCTTTATGCCCGACTTAATTCTCTCCTTCCATTATACCTCGTCTTCAAGAATGTATGTAAAAAAGATGCAAAAAATAAATCTTTTTCTCTGTCACTTTTTGTTCCTCTGGCGATGGTGGGGGAAATTACTTTTTTTTTTTCACCTTTACTACCTGCATGTTCGTCTGTCTGTTTGTCCAGCGAAATGCTATGAACTTTATGGTTGAATAATAATAATAATAATAATGATAATAATAATAATAATAATAATTAATAATAATATAATTATAATAGTAATGAAAATAGTGACGATGACTACGGTGATGATTATGATGATGATTACCTTCACCTGTCATTACAATTACTTTTTCCTCATAATGTGTCCCTTGTCTAATACTTATAGTTTGATAGCACTCATTTAAGCTGTGTAATATCGTGGGGAGACGGAAATATTAGACTAAAAAGACACCACTTGAGTGATATTCAGTTTGTGTTAGTCTCTCTCTCTCTCTCTCTCTCTCTCTCTCTCTCTCTCTCTCTCTCTCTCTCTCTCTCTCTCTCTCTCTCTCTCTCTCTCTCTCACACACACACACACACACACACACACACACACACACACACACACACACACACACACACACACACACCCCCTGACTCAATTTACGCTTCAAAATTCATGGCTAAGTTTGCCATGTCGTCAGAGAGGCGCTGCTCTGATGGTACTTTAACAAGGTCAGGGACTGCTGGCATATATATTAGAGAGAGAGAGAGAGAGAGAGAGAGAGAGAGAGAGGGAGAGAGCGTTAGTCTTTCCTCAAAGTCGAATCCATTTTCATG
>NC_137063.1:49222947-49225447 GCF_032717465.1 Coenobita brevimanus | reverse complement strand
CTCTCTCTCTCTCTCTCTCTCTCTCATGATTTCCCTGTGGTTGTTATCGCCAGCAGCACCACCAATAATTCCACCCTTCACTAAACGATAAGAAGATTACAGTCAGAGCTTACGCAGTCTGACCACAGAGAGAGAGAGAGAGAGAGAGAGAGTGTGTGTGTGTGTGTGTGTGTGTGTGTGTGTGTGTGTGTGTGTGTGTGTGTGTGTGTGCAGTTTTTTGTGTGACTGACGAGGAAAGCACCCACATTTTCCCCCATACCACGACACAATCTAATGTTCGATCAAGGTCCCCATTTCTGATTCCAGGTACTAAATACACCTGGACTGAGCTCAGAATTTTCCCATACCCATATAAAACTGTACAGTCGACATTCTCAGGTGCACATATGTACATTATATACACTGCTACGGTAAGGCATTAGAATCTCGCACTGCATTACGTAACATTCATAATATTGGAGAAATTAATGGAACCCGGTGTTGGAGCATTGCGATTACCATTTGGAGAATTGCGATTACGTTATGTCAGCGGAATTAATCGAACGCACCTCTCGTTAGCTCGTCCTTTGTGGTTTGTCAATCGGATTTCCCCTGTTATGCTGAGTTAGGTATGGCTTGTTTAATTCGGGGTTAAGTGCCGGCTGTGTTTTACTGCTGCAATTATTAGGTGCTATGTTGTTACTCATTCCTGTTTGTTTTTTTCCTTACACTGGTTCTTCCAAAGATGAGGTAATTTCTTTTAATTCCTTGCATTACCTGTTCAGTAATTCACACCGTCTGTATCGAATTATATCTATCCATCTATCAGTATCTGTCTGTCTATCTATATCAATCTACCTCTGTGTTATTTGTCTATGTCTATCCATCTACATATCTGTCTGTCCTTCTGTCTGTTTATTTATTAACCTGTCTATCTGTGTGTCTGTCTATCTATCTATCTATCTATCTATCTATCTGTCTATCTATCTATCTATCTATCTATATCTATCTATATATCTATCTATATCTATTTATACCTATCTGTCTATATATCTATCTATACCTATCTATCTGTCTCTCCCTCTGTTTATATATTTGCTTGTTTGTCCAGAATCCAGAGTCACAGTTTTCAGGCCATATTGTTGAATATTTACACGGATAGAGTTATGGCTCAGAGGAAGGTCACGGCAGCCATATAGACATAGAAGAACTGAAGAAAAAATATATAAAGAACTTTTCCATTTAATCTATAGCAATAATGGTTACATTGAGTTTTTAAGGCAATAGAAAGACTAAAGAAAATATTGAAATGTTCCTGTTAGGGTAGAGTTCAAAGTAGGGGTAAGGGAACTGGTTAGGGAAGGGGTTAGGGGAGGGATTAAAGGTAGGGGTTAGGGTAAGGATCAAGGAAGGAGTTAGGGTTTGGGTTAGGGGAGGGTTCAGGGGAGGAGTTAAAGGAGGGGTTAGGGTAAAGATCAAGGAAGGAGTTAGGGTTTGGGTTAGGGGAGGGTTCAGGGGAGGAGTTAAAGGAGGGGTTAGGGTAGGGACCAGGCTCCACCGTACTCTCTGCCTCATGTGTACCACCTTTTTATGGCGGCCATTGTACATCACTTATTTTCCCAGCGTTATATTCCTCACTTCTGCTTAACGCCTCTCGTAAAGCATCATAAAGCTTTATTTGCCTTAATCATGGACGAAATGGCTTTACTCTCAGTTATCGTCATTCCCCTGAGGCATGCATTTGATTTCCTTGTTGCATGCGGTTGACGAGCCTTCATCTAATCTAAATTAGGGTGAAGTTGCGTGCCCTCCTTTACAGTGAGGCTCGGTTAGTGGTGGTGATGTGATTTTTTTTTTTTAACATGGTAGTTATGGTTCTCTTCCTGAATGACCACCTCTCTCTCTCTCTCTCTCTCTCTCTCTCTCTCTCTCTCTCTCTCTCTCTCTCATAATTGTCGTTCCCTCCCTAAACGACCCTTCTTGCCGCCTGGTCTGCCGTAAACCCGTCAGCCGCTTGCCGAGAAACGAGCGATTTTTTGCTTTTTTTCATTTTTTGTCCTGTGTTTGTCTTTTATTGAGCTCATAAATTTTCCCTTCCCCCCGTCTGGTCTCGCACCTGTTATTCCTCCCCAACACCATCAAGGAAAGGTACAATTTTAGTGCTCTCTAAAATTTTCATGCGATTTTGATTCACCTTCCTTTTCTACCTTGCTTTCATTAGCGGTGAAATTTGTGGGTAAAGACGCAAGCAATATTTGTCTGCTTTCGTCTACTTCATTGCTATAAAATCGACTATACAGTACACGGTGGTCTATGTATAACGGTCTACTTCTTCTTTGTGTGTGTATGTGTGTGTGTGTGTGTGTGTGTGTGTGTGTGTGTGTGTGTTACAAGCTATAAATACCAAGTTAAAAGCTGGGATGGGATAAAAATGGTATAAATATTCCTAATAATTAGAGAATCAACAATGAGGTTGGCCCAGAAAAACTCATTTTTTTGTAGAAATGATATCCACTCTCGC
>NC_137063.1:49197947-49210447 GCF_032717465.1 Coenobita brevimanus | reverse complement strand
TCTCTCCTCCCCGTCTCATAGCTTTCATCTCCCTGCTTCCCTCTCTCCTCTTCCTTTATTTTAAGAGATCTACAACCCTTCTCCTCCCCACATTTATGTTACTGCACCACCGCACCATACTTGTAAACTTCACCTCCCCCCCTCTCTCTCTCTCTCTCTCTCTCTCTCTCTCTCTCTCTCGCTTTCATCTATCTTTCTATCTATCTGTTTATCTCTATATATATGTCTATCTATCTAACCATCTATCAATCAGTCTTATCTATCTATCTGGCTAACTATCTGTTACACAACAAAACTATGATCATGAACAGGGAGTAACAGACAGACCGACAGACAGACAGAGATGAAACAGACGAGTTCATTAAAGTATAATATCCACATTCTTTAACCTAAATTACCTATCAGTTTTGTAAATTACTGTAGTTAATATAATGAAACTCGCTAATTACCTTAACAATTATATCTCCATAAAGGCTAAATGGACAGCAATTAATATATGTCTTGGATATGTTTCTTTATTTTTTTTTATTCAGCATTGAATAAATTTAACTAATATTCTTAATTCCACCAACTTACTTTTTTCCTCTTTTTTTTCGAATCTCATATGACTACGTGGAAGGCGTTCTCGAAATCCAACAACTGCAAAATTATATATAAGAATATTCAGATATGCCATGTCAGAATATTATATGAAGGTTAAAGGAAATGCGATTGATGTTCTCTGTATCTCTGACCGACGTAGGTGTGTACTCTCGTCTGTTAGTGAAACCCCCTACCACCTATTTCTTAGCGTTTTTTTTTTCTTTTTTGTAATTTGGATAATTAATGCAGAATATGGCGATATTTGAATGATTTAGGCAACACAAGAGGATGGTAACTCAAAATAAGCAAAAGAGTTCGATTAGGAATAGGTATTAGAGAGCTTCCTTATCCAACAATGTGGGACATAATGAAACGTGAAAGGTGGATACCGTAGACTTTCAGCGATTGTGTTAGGGCAGCCATTCATTAAGATTCATTATTATGATTATTATTATTATTATTATTATTAAGTTTCGGAAGACAGTCAAGTGGAGACCTTTTATTTAAACCTCATTAACACCTCCACTACTAGAGATCGTCCATGACTGTATGAAACTGGCCTTGCTTTCGTAATAACAAAATGAAAATGACTTCATAGTTGTCAAGAGGCTACTTACATTCGATTTAAAGCACTGATTAAATAACTGTTGACATTATTGAGAGTAAATTAAGGCAGTGTCATGGTGAGGGGGTATCTTCCATGTTAAAAAATTATTAGTCTGCTGGAGAGAAGAATGCAGCAAGAAATTGAGAGAGTAATGAATAGTGTGATTGAAAGACGATCACGCTCCCTCCATTTAAGAGATATTTCCCGAGTTAAAAAAAAATAAATAGATAAATAAATAAAAATAAAAGTTTGGAATGAGCAAGAGCGGAAGAGGCATAAAGAAAACACATTATCATCTTGAGTGAGTCAAGGAATAGCGGAAGCAAATAAATAAGTAAATAAATGAGCAGTGAAAAAGGAAAACAAGTAGGAGGCAAACACGGTGTAAGAACGTCCATGTAGGAAAAATTATGCAAAACACTTTAAGGACCGATTTTTATGAACGTGAGAATCGCAGGAGATGTTGGCCCATATTGTCATCGAGTAAGGAAGCTCCCTAGCACTTTTCCTTGGCTATTTATTTTTGGGTATGGGTAGTTCATATCCCTTTGTATGTTATTTATGCAGAGTATGGCGATGTTTGAAGGATTTACATAACACAGAATCGGACAGGAAGGTGTATATTAGATGGATTTACATGACGCAGAAAATGGCAGTAATTTTTTATTTGAAGGATTTACATAACACAGAATAGAACAGTTAGGTGTTTTAAGTTGCATAAATAACACAAGAAAATGTGTTAGGGAGCTTCCTTAACTGACGAAAATACTTGCCTTTTTGTTAACTCAGGGCGAAGGAGGCAATTTTCGCCGATAAAGTTTTTCTCGCGATGATAATGGAAAGTTACGCCTCTGAGCCCAAATTTTGCCTCGTTAAGTCATAGATCATTATGGCTTTAATCAGGTTGGCGGGAAAAAGAGTCTGTGAGGAGATATTAAAAGCCTTGCCATCAGGGTGCGCCTTCTCGATTTCGTGGAGAGGAAAAATTTAATGATGAGAGCGGCGTAAGAGCTAAATTTAGGGAATGTTTTCACCTTTAAGCGCTTGTATTATGTTATATATATATATAGATAATGTATACACTTTTTAAGGGGTTATTAATACCAGTTACGTTTAGTTAATATATATTTTTGGAGAATTTCGTGAACGTGGTAAAAGTTAAATGTAGGAAACCTTTTTATCTTTTAAGGGTATGCATTATTTTAGCTATATATAGATAATGTATGTACATTTTAAGGGATTGATGATACTAGTTATATTTTGTTAATATATATTTAGGAAAATTTCTTGAAACCTGTTATATAGAGCTGATTTACTCGTATATAATGGGAATGGAATTAGTTGTAGTACTGTATATGTGTAATAATTTTCGCAGGTTTTATTAGGGCAATTAATATTGGTAATTTATATCACAAAAGGTAAATTATAACAGTAGGATTTATATAATTATTTTACAAGTGTGGGATTTAATATTTCTGATACCGATAAACTAGTAATATTGCACAGATGATAAAGATAATAATAGTAAGTTACTCCTTTTGTTGCAATAGCTGATTCTGTTGGCGATATAAGACAGTTAAGTGGTAGTCAGAGAGAGAGAGAGAGAGATTGAGAAATACATAATCGTACTGAAGGTGTCGAGAGTACAATTTCCAACTCTGTTCATATTGGACCCACCGCCGCGGCTCCATGACCTTACCTACAAACACAGTGGCCTTGGTCTTCACAGCAGCCCACCTCGAAATTCTGGACCGTGCGTTCAGGCTTTATTAGGCAGGGGTTCACGGGTTCACCTCTGTTTGTATGCATTCACAGTATTTCATTATTGTTTTGACATTATTTTCATCACCATCGTCATCATTATCACCGTCATCGTCCTTGTCATCACAGTCATGATTATCATATTTATCGTCGTCTTCGTCATCACTGTAGTAATTGCTGTCATCATCACTATCGTCAGCGTCATCATCATCATCATCATCATCGTCATCATCATCATCATCATCATTCCCACCATCATCAACCCTAGCCTTGCTGCATATCACAGTGATGAGTTGAGATAAGATCCACGAAGTTAAAAAGATGAACGTCATCATCATCATCATCATCCCGAACCATCCACTGTATCTGGGTTCTCGAAGGCAATCAGCTGCAAAATCAGACAGCTGTTTCCAGGCTCCATTAGGCGTGGATCCTGCACGAGCCGCTCACAGTCGCTTCCACGTGCATGAGGAATAAACGCTTTCTATCATCATCATCATCATCATCACAATCCTTATTTCATGCTAGAGATCTGAGATGAAGTAAAGTCCTGTGAGAAAGAAAATGCACGTTTCATTATCATCGCCATCATCATCATCATCGTCGTCGTCGTCATCATCGTCATCACAAGCCATATTTCATGCTACAGATGTGAGATAACACGTGCACGTATCATCATCATCATCATCATCATCTTCATCATCCCTGCCCTTGTTCTTGCTACTGGAAGACAATAGGTAGAACTGGAAATAAAAGATATGTCAGACTTTCAGCAGCATGCCATCTGTACACAGAATTTCATTTTTCCGATCTTTATTTCAAATTAAAGACATAAAGGGAAAGGTAGGATCCAGAAACAAAGAAGAGAAATGCATTGAAGTGAAAGAAATATCAGTTGCACAAGGGGGAAGGTGTTACGAGTAATATTGCAATAAGGATGTTTGAAAATTATGCAGTGTAGTATCTCTCTCTCTCTCTCTCTCTCTCTCTCTCTCTCTCTCTCTCTCTCTCTCTCTCTTTTATAGTGCTATAGAGTCAGGAAGTAAACTTTCATGGCATATACTAGAGATAATCAAAATTTTCTATGCATCTTCCGTAACATGATACTTTGCAGATTTATGCACTGTAATACCCAAAGACCTTTATCTTCCTCCTGGCAATCGCCGCGGGTAAACTTTTAAGTTATGCTAAGCACCTTCTTCTTTATAAGTGGCTGCTAAAAAGAAAAGAAAGGAAAAAAAAAAAGAAAAAAGCTCTCAAGTTTTAATGTTTACCTTCGGATTTTCTTTTTTCTTTCTTTTCCGAGGGAAGTTTTTGCTTGCGTATGCTGGAAGGTATGTATTAAAACTTTGCTTGCCACCTCCTACACACTTGCTAAATTGGGTAAAGTTAAACGCCCCCTGAGTGTCCCTCGGAGTTTTATTCTTGTCGTAGTTCAGTTCCCGGTGTCCTTGTACTGTAGCGGCCGGATTGTACGTGCCTGGCCATGGTATGCAGCTGTACTGTATAAATTCAGTTTTTTTTTTTTTTTTTTTTTTTTTTTTTGAGGGGGGGAGAGGGAGGTTCTGACGGTAGTGGCATTCTTCATTAACCTTTGGAATTCGATTATTTATTTATTTATTTATTTATTTAGTTCTATTCTTGATAGTAACACGTAATTATCACTAACACTAAGGAGGGCATTAAAAGGGGTGAATTAAAGCAATATATAATCATTCCAGTTCGTTCGTCTCTCCTAGGCTGTCTGACAAGAGGGAGGAAAACTACTACTACTACTACTACTACTACTAATAATAATAATAATAATAATGATAATAATAATAATAATAATAATAATAATAATAACAGTCATAATAATTAATAGTTGAGGTAGTACCGGTAGTAGTAGCAGTAGTAGTAGAAGTAAAAATGGTAGTAGTGGTAGTAGTAGTAGTAGTAGTAGTAGTAGCAGTCGTAGTTATAGTAGAAGTGGTGGTGGTAGTAGTAGTAGTAATAGTAGTAGAAGTAGTAGTAGTAATAATGTCGATGATAATTATCATCATCCTCATCATCATCATCATCATCATCATCATCATCGTCATAATAATTATATTCCTTTCCCAAATCCTCACGAGGCATAGCTAGAGAAGAAGTGTTCCTTAGTAGCCTTTAACCCTCTGACTTAGATGGTGTCTTTCCCGTGCAAGGATGAAGAATAATGCCAATTGATTCAGTTCCCAGAAATTAGGGACCTGGTTGTATCAATGAGTATTGGACGTCGTATGTTTGGCCAAAAAATGCAAAAGAAAAAAATCCGTCTTATTGATCGAAAGGCCTTTGTCTAACCTTTCTTTCATTCTTTCTTTTTCTTTCTCTTCCTTTCATTTTACTTCTTTCTTTCTTCTTCGTCCTCTTCTTCTGCGTCTTCTTCTTCTTCTTCTTCTTCTTACCATGACTGCTGATATATCGATCATCCATTGGCCCTCCACCCGCACTCTCTCTCCTTCTCTCGTTCTTCCTCCTCCTCCTCCTCCTCTTCTTCTTCATCTCCTAAGGATGTTAACATTATGCAGATCAACAATAATTCCATTCTCTCAGTGTTTACCCCTTTCTCCACCTCGTCCTCCGTCCTGTCTGCCTCCTCCACTCCGCTCCCCACCTCGCCACCCCAAGACAAAAGGGACAGCAGTGGTCAGACTCTCGAGAAATGCAAATGCTGGATCTTGAGATGGGTTTAATGTATTCCACCAATCACGCCCTGAACAGACCGCTGACTCCTGGTTCATCACTAGACCTCGATTCCAAACACACTCTCGACCCATATTCTCTCTGTCTATCCATCTCGCTCTCTGTCTGTCTATCTCTGTATCACTGTCTATCTACCTTCGTGCTCTGGGGGGTCTTCTCGTATCTGGATTGTCATTATACTTGTTTCTTGTATTATGTTGGATTTCTTGCCTACCCACTAGCCCTCCACCCCTTAATTCTCTCTCTCTCTCTCTCTCTCTCTCTCTCTCTCTCTCTCTCTCTCTCTCTCTCTCTCTCTCGTGCATCGGAGTGGGGTGGCCTTTGGGATGCAGTTAAGCTTAAGTAACACGTCCACGTTCTGAGATAATGCTGACTCTGTGTTTACCTGCTGCGTCATTTAGATCATCCAGTCAGACTCTTTTTTGGATCTTATTTTTTATTTTGGGGTAATTTTTCGAAGTGTAGGGTTGTTACTGCCTTTCTTACCATCTTCAGTCATAGAACGTATCCTTATTTTATTTATTTTTTTTTTCAAATCGAGGGACTGAAATATGGCTTACATTCTCAAACTTATTCTTATTTTTGCCATTTGAAGGCTGAAATTTACACTACATTATCTCTTTCCCTGCTGGATATCGTTTTGAAGTTCAGTAAAATCATTATTTAACAGGGATAAGCTAAAATTGTGTGTGTGTGTGTGTGTGTGTGTGTGTGTGACAAATATTCACACACAAAAATAACCTTAATTACAGTGTTTCTTAAAGAATTATAATGAAATTGCAAATCCCAATACTACTCTGTACTGATAAGGAGATAAAAGTAGGGCTGACTCTATAATTCCTTTTCAGACATAATATATATAATGCACTTGCTCGTACATGCCAGATTATTTCGTTAACCTCTTTTCTTTTTTCTTTTTCGTATGTTACGCCATTTCAAGACGATTTTGTTCATCTTGTAAGTATCCTCTGACACTAAGAAGAATTATGACGGAACTTGGGCTGGGATTCACATCCCTAGCACCTCTTCCTTAGCGATTTATTTATGGATGTGGCTGGTTAGTACCCTTATGCACGTTATATATGCAGAGTATGGCGATATTACACTGATTTATCTAACACGAGGAGTAAGGAATAATATGCTAAACTAGTCGCTTAGGAAAAGGTGATAGGGAGCTTCCATAACCGACGAGACTAAGAGCCCAGGTAACCCTCCCACCTCCAGACGGTTTTGTACACAGAATAAAATCGTGTGGAGGTGGTAAGAATAAAGTATGAAAAGTATTATCTTACTGAAGTGGCTGAAGACGCAATTCTTCAAGGACTTCTGAACACATATCTCCAGACATTCCCGAGCGTTTTGGCGGAGTTTCTCTCTCTCTCTCTCTCTCTCTCTCTCTATATATATATATATATATATATATATATATATATATATTGTGTGTGTGTGTGCCTCTAATCGTCTGTTGAAATGTGTTATTTTCACTTAGAGACTTCACACACACACACACACACACACACACACACACACACACACACACACACACACACACACACACACCTCGAAGCTCTGTGAGGCTCTGTGTCACTCATAGCCTAAACTGTCAACTATAGCTGTTTGTTCGAGAGCTTCTAATTATCTTCCGTTACAGCCACTCTTTCTCACAAGCATCTTGAGACAGACACACATTATCTCCAAGCAGAGTGGGGCATTTTGGCAAACACGGCCCCAGTTATGCGACCCTCCTAAGATATCAGCTGCAATGGCGGGTCCGCAGTAATAAATAACGCTTATCCTTCCACCCAATAAATTCAGTGTTTGCAGTTGTGGCGCTGGCTTTGGGGGGGGAATGAGTCCGCCCCCAGATATAACCTCCTTCAGATTTAAGTCCTCGGTAAATCAGACTGGCGTTGTTGTGACTCGGTTCAGGCTGGGCGAGATGTAGAACAGGTTGGGCATAAATCTTGGACAGCAAAGTGCCAACAGCTTGCTCTCACGTGTAAGAAAAGAGCTGGATTCTTTATACCGTACTGCATTTCCCTGTATTTATATATGAGAAAATTGCTAGAATCTTGGAAGTTACTGTGCCTCCTTGCTCTCCCACGTAAAAGACATAAACCAAGATCTTAGATAGTACTATGCCAGATTAGTCTTGGCCTGCAAGAAAATGAACCGGGACTTACCAGGTCTGTGTAAAACCTTATGAATTTTACGTTACAGTTGGAATACGTTTACTTTTTACCTTAAGACAATAAGCTATTCATTATGTACCCTTCATGTGATGTGTAGATCCAACGCAGTGGCTTTCTCTCTGTCTCGCTGGGGACCCGAATCAGAGAGAAAAAAAAGAGGCCCACTTACATAATCTCCTTTTCTGTGTCACAGGAGGTGTAAGACTCCTTGTAAAGTAAATTTAAGGCACGAGAAACGCCACATCCCAACACTAACACTCAGTGGGAGAGGTGTGGTTAAATCATCATGGTATTGAACTAGTCTGTTTGTTTTCATGTAGCGAAGATCCCTAACCCTTTGAAGCTCAGTTGAAGGCCAAGTGTTGTCGTCAGATCCGTGGGTTGATGTGACTAGTAACGAAGGCGATTCATTCCTGTCTCATAGCTAAGCCTCATCTGTTTCCATGCAATTGAGGCTTAGTATTCAAGCTATGAAAGTGACCCAGTTCCATCAGGTGAAGACAAATTAGCTCTTTTAAGTATAATTGGGTAAAGAAGTTGGTCTGAACGCTAGTGAACTATTATTAAGATTCCAGTTGTGTTATCAATTAGTTCACTTTCTTCCATAAACTCACCGACGTATCTTAAAAATAGCTTCGTTGTTGACAGGTTAGCGTATTGCATCGTGTCTCCATTCACAAGTAACTATGTCTCAACGGGGTGGTTAGTCTATGCCCAGGCTTGGAGGTAATAAAGGAGATTAAAAATACTCTCACCGCTTTCACGTTTTGCGACATACAGGGAATTCACAGGGGACCTCTTTGTCTTGTGCTCCTAGGTGTAAATGAGAATGAATGCTGCTCGTGTATTTTCACTACGTCGAGTTAAGAAACGGAAGCTGGAGGTTGTAAATTACCCCTTCTTCCTTGCAGAACTCTCGATAATACGGAAGTAGGAAAACGTCCCCACTTCTGACACTGCCTTCTCAATTTATGCATATTTATTTATTTATGTATTTATTTATATGATAGTCGTGTATCCGCAGTAAAAAGATCCGAGGTTCGATTCCCGGCCACCACGAAACCTTTGAACACAGTCTGATTTTACCCTTTTATTTTTTTTATATCAAGAACTGAAAATTGGGACCTGTATGTAAAACAACGTTTGTGTGTCGTATCCTTAGGGAATGCTTGAGCTCTTTCTCTTTCACTCTTGTATAGTCTGTTTGTAATTGTCCCCCTGCCTGCAAGATACTGTGCGTGCATGATGGCTTCATGTTGGTTAAGCCCTGAATCATATTATTTATCTTAAATTTGTTCTCTCATTATCTAGTCCTCCCTCAGTACCTTCCTTCTCTCCTCCTTCATTCCTTTCTTCCTTCCTTCCACCCTACCCTCCTTTCTTCCCTCTTTCCTTCCTTCCTTCCTTCCTTCCTTCGTGATAAACTAAAAAAAAATTATTGGTACTTGCCTTGTCGCTTCAGAAATGACTCTTGTTGTTACGATGCCATGAAGTGATTTCTTATTCAGTTACTTAGTCATTCTCCAGGCACAGTCTATAAACTTCAACCTAACTGACCACCTGTTCGCTCCAGACTTAGAGCTACAGCAGAGATTTAGAGCTACTGCAGAGTCCTCACATCGAAAACTTTCTGGTACATGTGTCTCTGAGCCCTCACTGGGAGCAAGACATCAAAGGAGGAACGTGTCTTAGAACTCGGTGTCCCAGAATAAAAGCCTTTTAGAGTCCAGTAATATTTCCCTTGGCGACTGGCAGATTTAACCACCTCACCCCGAGGTCGTCGTTTCTGTCTTATTCTTAGCAACGTAATATTATAAAAAGATAAGAGGATACGTCTTAAGGACTTTAGTGCAACTATATCTTACTGTCAACTTTTATTTTTATTTTTTCTATGGATTTAGTGCTCACTGTAATAACATACGGGATTTCAATGTGTAAATGTGGGGAAAGGGGGATTTATAAAGTAAAGACGATTCCTCCATTAATCGAGAGAGTACCGGTGAAAATAAAACGTTAATTCAATGGAAAGAGTTACTTCCTTTTTATGATAAAGCAATTTTTATATATTCTTCCTTTCCTCTAATAATTATATTCACTTAATGCGATATATTATGTGGTGAGAAAGCTACTGAAGGTTATATCTGACCACATTCTGAAAAGAGAGAGAGAGAGAGAGAGAGAAGAAGAAGAACAAGAAGAACAAGAACAAGAACAAGAAATGAAAATGGAAAAAGAAGAAAAAAAAATCTAAGCTGCCTACTATCTTCAGGAGGTACTAAGAAGAACAGATAAGGAGTCAAGGGCGAGAGAGTCAGGGCGCATCTACCTCCCCGTCATCTTCAAAGAAAGTGTGGGTCGGGCGCCATTTCTCACACTTAGCTGGTTCTTTTGAGTGGCTGGGGGCGTAGGATGTGTCCTGCCTACTCTGGTAATTTCTACTCCTTGGCTCGTATTTTCATCGAGTAAAAAAGCACCCTAACACCTCTTCCTTAGTGACTTATTTTGGGATACAGCTGGCTAATACTCCATTTGTACGTTATTTGTGCAGAGTCTGGTGTTACTGAAAGGATCTGTGTACCACAGAATAGGACAGTAAGGTGCAATGAACAAAACAAATCGCATAGGAAAAGGTGTTAGGGGGCTTCCTTAACCGACGAGAATACCGGCCTTTTTCGTGATGTCTTCGCCCCCACCCCAGTCCTTTCAACCTCTGACCTATTTCATCTTTCTCTTTTCTTTCTTCATTCATTCTAAGCTCAATATTCGTCCCTCACCTTAAAGTCCCTTACCTCCTACTTCGCACTGTATTCTGGGAAGATGTCACAGTTACGGTGTGTGTGTGTGTGTGTGTGTGTGTGTGTGTGTGTGTGTGTGTGTGTGTGTGTGTGTTAAGCTTGTCACATGGTACACCTCGTCTTGCCACTTAGAGTAAACAAAACCCTTTCACATCAAGGACCATTTCCTTCAGATCACGAGAGACTGAGTATTTATCTACCTATTTATTGATTTATTTACATTTTTTCTACCTAGCGTTGAATTGGAGGAGGGACTAATTAATCTGTAACTATTTTTATTATATCTTCTGTGAATATTATCGTCTTCATGTAGCGAGAAAAAAATTAGTAGGTCAGGAAGATGTGAGCATATTACGATAACGTCTGCTTTTACTATTTCTTTTCCTTTAGAACATTTTAGTAAGCGTGGGGAAGACTTATTGAGTGAGTGAGTTAATTTGGACTATATTTAACCCTCCGGATCATACAGTCATACTCAAACAGAGTGAAATCGTCAATGGGTTATAAAAAATGAAGTAGGGACTGTCATTTTACTGAAGCGATTGGAGTATTTTACGAATATTACATTTCTAAGCACTTCTGTACACTAGCATAATGGAGAGCAGGCAGGCGGACTTGTAGGCAACCACGGGAGAGATAATCAGGCTGTGGGATAGGCAGGAAGGCAGAAGCAGGCTGACAAGCATGAAATCAGGTAGGCAAGAGGGAAGCCAACAGCCCCTCCTCGCATCTAAGCTCGGTAATTACACACGCCCTTACCTAACTGACGAGCTACAGGTGATTTTCTTCTAATGACGTCTCGGGGAAAATATACTGTAATTTGAACACGGGAAAATTTGAACATACAGTCTTTCTTATTTGTTAGATTTTCTTGTTCTCTTCTCATCATTTTATTTATTTTTTTACTCTGGTCATTTTAGCTGGCTTGGCTATACTGAAGTCTTGAATGTAATCGTGTACAGATGACTTCGTGTTCTTATCGTGCTGAAACGTAAGCTAATACAGGTTTTTTCATTCGTTTCAGCATTTTCACTATTTTCTCTAAAGTGCGCTTTGGGTTAGTGAAAACCTAAGAGTGATTTTGTGAGTATGCTGAAGTTTGAGGATTTGGCATTGTATTTCATCCTTTCCCCCTTCAGTTCGGATTGCATGACTTATTTTCGCAGTTGTGGTTTATCAAGAACCTACGAATGACTGCTGACTTCTTCATAGGGGTCCATTGCTTTAATTCACCTTTTGTTTTCTGTTATTTCTTACCCATAATGTCTGCTTTTTACTCTCTTTTCACAATTTCCTTCCTACTTTGATAATAACAGATGCCTAAACATACTTTTGACCTAGGAGTAACTGTGTATCAATGACTCTCTCTCTCTCTCTCTCTCTCTCTCTCTCTCTCAGGTAAAAATTATACACACTCAGGCTTACCAAGATCGTCCACATCATTCCCTACAAAGGACTTCACGGTAATAAGTTGTCTGCCACTTACCCTATGCTTTCGTCTCGCCATTTTTGCTTCACCTGGGTTTGCTCTTCCCCTCCCTCTAATTTTCCTCCTCTTAGCTTAGTGATAACAGACACCTTGACCTGGCAATGACCTCATGGTGGGTGTGTGCTTATGTCTTCATTATGGTAACTGTGTGTGGGTAGCCTCACTTTCTCTTTTTTTTCTTTCTTTTTTTTACTTTTTCTGGGTTATCATTTGACTCATTTTCTTTTTGATTATATAATCGTAATTACAGACTTCATTTTTATATATAATGAACCCGTTGACCGTTGTGTACTTATGACTTTATTTTGGTAACTGTGTGGGAGTTATCTAATTTTTTGTACGCTTCA
>NC_137063.1:49147947-49192947 GCF_032717465.1 Coenobita brevimanus | reverse complement strand
TCTCTCTCTCTCTCTCTCTCTCTCTCTCCATGTTGCTAAGCCCTTCTCCCTACTACCTGCCTGTTCTATGGCCTGTCTCCTTCTGAGCTCTCTTTCCTAAATTCTGGTGAAACAGGAGTCGTATCACGTGTGTTCCTTGTGGTTAGAAAGTTCTAGAAGCCTGTGTGTGAGTATGTGTGTATGTGTGTGTATGGTCACTAGGCGCTGTCGTGTGCCTATAAAGCATTCCTTGAGTTAAGAGTGTGTAAGCATGTTTAGCATTGCTCGATTCTTGCAGACACAGTACCTTCTCATCATCTGACTTCCTGCTTCTATCTGTCTCTCTATCTATCTATTTATCTATCTATCTATTATGATTTGTAATTACAATATGGAGTCCTAACAGATGCTCCCGCGTCTAAAAATGTCAAATATTTTCTTCATATTAGTAAAGGAAATTGTTCAAAATTAACTGCGAAATGAGAGATGATCAGATTAGTAATGTGTTGTCATGAGCAATGGAATATCTTAACGAGGCACAGTTATCTCACATTATATAGCTCCTCTCCGGAAGAAATAAAGCCAGCTCTTACTTAATACCAAAAAACAAAGTCGGATTCTGCTTTGGAATTTAAGATAGAAATTTTTTTATCCCAATATCTCCTTTCTTATAAATCAGTGCAGCACCTTCAAACACATCGTTATTTCAGTGTATAAAGCTGCAATGAAGAACTGACTTTAGGGTTTCAAGACGAAGCTGTCGGAAAGAAGAGGTTAAGAGGAGAGAGGGAAAAAGAAAGAAAAATGAGGATATTCTCTTTATTTTGCCTCCACTGACCAGCTGACGGAGAGAGAGAGAGAGAGAGAGAGAGAGAGAGAGAAGGGTGCCAGATGTCAGGTGTCATAACAACGCAAAAACCTACCTCACTCGTAGCTCGCGCCGGGCGTGTGTTGGCCGCGTGGCGAGTAATGGTACCAGGAGGCGAAGGGAGAGCGGTGATGCGTTTCTTTTACCGATTTATTTTTCCTTTGCTTAGTTTGATACGGTTTGGTTAGGAGGCTGTAGTGATGGGAGGGATATTAGTTAGAGAAGAAATTGGAGATGTTACTTTATATACTTTATACCTTTTCGCGTTGTCTCAACTCAGTTTTGCATGTAGATAGATAGGCAGATAGATAGATAGGTAGACTGATAGATAGATAGATAGATATAAAATGTCTCATTAAGATACACGTAACTCATAAATATGCTGATATTCCTGAAGGCAGAGGAAAAGAAAAATTTCGCCAGCTCTTTCGTGTATTGTCACTTTCAGAGACGATATGAATACACGAGACAGATAGATAGATAGGTAGATAGATTGGTAGATAGGTAAAGAGATAGATAAACAGAAGGTAGGTAGATGTAGACTGATTGATAGATAAGTAGATAAATAAACTGATTGATTGACTAATATGTAGGGAGAAGGATACACGTACACAGACAGTCCATTCCAAGCGTTTCAGGAGTGACGCAGGTATCATCGTTTTGGTGTTTATACCGAACCTGCTCGTATTTCTGCGGAATTTTTCTGCATGTCTTCGAAAAATTAGCAGTGCCTCATTTAATGGATCTTCTCCCCAAACTGACTTATATTCGTTTCATTTCGACCACTAGACCACCCCTGCACCTCTTGGCCACCACCTGCCCCAGCTCATACCTGGCACAGGCAAGAATGGACAATAATGTAGGATTGTGGTATACGCTTTTTGATGAAGGCCACAGCTGTTGTTTTAAATGGTGAGGTGTTTTGCTGTTAATTCAGACTTCCACTACTCCACCTCCCTGTCTTTCAACTCCCCTCCCCTTCCACTCTCTCTCCCAGCCCCCTCTCATGTCTTTCAGCTCTCTCTCCCTCCCTTCTGTCTCTCAGTCCCCCTTCTCTCGGTCTCACAGCCCCCTCCTATCGGTCTTTCAGCCCCCTCCCCCTCCCCTTTATCTCAACCTCCCTCCCCCTCCCCTTTATCTCAACCTCCCTCTCCCTCCCCTTTATCTCAACCTCCCTCCCCCTCCCCTTTATCTCAACCTCCCTCCCTCTCCCCTCTGTCTCAACCCACCTCCCTCTCCCCTCTGTCTCAACCCACTTCCTTCTCCCCACTGTCCCAGCCTCCCTCTTCCTCCTCTTTGTCGCTGCCTCTTCTCACTAACCTCCCGCGGTCCCACTGGGCAGCAAAAATCAAGCCCTGAATATCTGCACTGCCACTTCTTCTTCGTTCCCAGAGCCCGCCTGTCAGACCTTCTCTCGTTAACTCTACACAGGCCGAGGAAATATTGTTTTGGGTTTCATGGCTGCGGTATATTTTGTCTATTTCATCTAAGCCTTAAATTATCACCTCCATGCTCAATAGAAAATAGAGCTAGTCACGAAGAAGTGCTGGAGAAGAAATGTACAGCCGGAGTATTGTCTTATTCTCCCACTGAGAAATGGAAAATAAAACTGCAAAATGACGAAAAATCCAGGTAAGGTGAGCCAGTTAAATACCAATACCAGATCTGTTTTTCTCACACTCGACTCTTTTTTTTTCGAAGTATCGGAAAAATATTGTGGTAAAAACTGAAGCTGACGTATGCATTCTTCATCCATTAGTTGCAGAGAAAAACAGCAAGCGAGAAAACACGACAAATCAGTCTTTCTTATACTTACCTATTGCAACAGTGTTAATTCATCAGCCAAAATTAAAGTGAACTGATGTGTGGCTGTTCCATTAGCTGTGGTGAAAAAAAAAGCACGTGTGTATAAATTAATGCCAGGTGTTTCATGGAAAACTAATAAACGTGTCCTATTGTTCGCAGAAGCCATTCAATGCATCGAGAGCTCTGAAGAGTTTTACTGAATATTATCAAATTTACTGGAGGTGTAAAATAAGTATGAGTGCGGCTGAAGGGGAAGGGCAGTGGAATGGAGGTCAGGGATGGAATGGAAGTATGGGATGGGGATGTTTAAGAGTCAGGGACGTGTCAGTGGGAGAGATGGTAGCCTGATAGTGGAGGTGTAGGTGGGGATAGTGAGGGGGATATGAGTTGGAGAACAGGCAACCTGCTGACGGAAGTATGGAACGATGAATATGAGTGGGAGTGGTGTGGGCTGGAGTGAGGGGAGCCTGATGACGGAAGTATGAGGTGAGGAACATGAGTGAGGGTGGTGTGATTTGGAGAAAGGACATCCTGATGGCAAAGGATATGGCGAAAAGAAGGCGATTATTTTGCGAGTCCCCTTTCCAAAGTTAAGGCGTCTGGCTATAGGTAGATATAAAATAGATAACTACCCCCTGAACACCGAAATGAACAAACGCTCATAACTTCAAAAACGCAGTAAACGAGCTATTAGTTTGAATAACGCGAGGCTCACGGCTCGTGTTATGATCTGGAAGCAATAACACTTTGGTATGTCGGCCTCTCCCTATTAATGCTCGCATAGATGTGCTGTGCCCTTTCACTCATCCGACGTGTTCTGTTGGCTTACTCTCACTACCACATGCAATTTTGTTTCACTAAGGAAAAGTCTCTTGCACTGAAGATATTAATGAAGTTAGTACCTACCCTTCCGCCAGATCCAAAAGTTGAAACACCCTTGAAATCCCCTTATATATTCAGAAGTTCTGGTCTTGATTACACGAGACGATTTTGCTGATCTATAGCAAGACGTTTGTAATGAATGGATCAGTGAAAGATATCTCTAATCTCTGCAGGTCGAAAATTCTCCCTTCAGCTGGATAAAATCGTCTGAAAAGAACAGGGAAGAAGTGGAAAATAAAAAGTCGTTTTGATGAGATTATCCCATTGATCCAGATTAATAACTGTACCGTAGGTTTATATATATATATATATATATATATATATATATATATATATATATATATATATATATATATTCTTCCTCCTATCAACCGATTTTCAAACTACGTAGAAATGCAGAGGTTAAATAAAGACTGTATCTAAATCCGCAGTTAGAGAAGACTCTAGTAACCAGAGTGAAATAGCTGGAAAGTAGGAAACATGACATATACTCGTATGAAAAGGTCATTTTATCTAAGCGCTAAATGATGAGACCGGTGAGTTATGTTTTCCTGAACCCCCTCTCAACTTATGGCTTCCTGGTTCCATAATGCTGAAGGGAATGTGTGTGGGTGGGTGGGTGGGTTGGTGGGTGGGTGGGAGGTATGAGTATATATGTCTGAATGTGTGTGTGGGAGGGATGAGTGACTGGTGTGTGTGTGTGTGTGTGTGTGTGTGTGTGTGACAACCCCGCCATAACTCCCTAATGTTTATGGTGTCGCAAAAGTTATATGTGCAGGAGGGAGTGAAAGCAAAATAGTGCAATTCTCGGTATTAAGGAGTCGAAAGCTTCTTGACCCAATAACTGAGGTGATATTTTTCCCCAAGATTCATTTCTGGTATTTGAGAAATCGTGTCTGAAAGAACTAATTCAATGAAGTTAGTAATTCCATTTCATACACATCAAAATGACTCTCAAAATGTTCCTTTTCAGTATCCAAAAACGAAATTACTCCATTGCAAATTACCAGTTTAGTATTATCTACCTCAGTCCATAATTTTCTCGCCCTTATTCACTCCTTCCGACTGTGGTGTCAGTTTTCTTTGGAAGCTGGGTTAAGTTATGAACGGAGACGTAGGAAACCAGTCAAACTCTGACAGCAAACTTCATCTCCAGCTTTTGCTAAACAGTGATGTAGCCTGACAGAATAATAAAGGCGATTGAGGTCATGAAATCAAACTGAATAATGTCGTGTGACTGGAATTATGAATCAAAATAAGCCTCTAGGAAGCCAGCTTAACCGTATGAGTCGCATTCATTTTCCCTAACTCTTGTTCGAACAGTGTCTTAAGCTTTCTCAAGAGTGCCAGGTGGATGGGGTGATGACTCAAACCAAACCTAGAGTAACCCACCCTAACCTCGAGAACCACATCATTCATCTCTGACCTGTATCCTGACCCAAGGTTTTTGTCAAGTTGGTAATTTTATGAACCAAATTGAAACCACAGAATCCAATATTAACGATAAAAGCCCCATTTCCAATCTGCAAAGAGGAGTGTTAGGTTGGAGGACAGTGCTGGGAAATTAATATACGATCTGCCTGTTCATGTTAGCTTTGCCTTGGTATGTAAATTCATTCATAGTTACATCACAGGAAACGCATATAACAGACACAAGGGGAGGGCAAGGCAAAAAAAAAAAAAGATTTCTGTATGCCTATCAAACTGAACCATTAGGAAATATTGACTAAATGATTTGAGGATCTGTGACAGTAAATGATGCTATGATTTATCAAAGAAAAATTGCTGGTATTGTCTAAGGATTTGTTGAAGAAAAAGATGCAAAAATAGAGCAAAACCACATGTATAAGATATAGACACAAAACTGTCATCTTTAGATGTACCATAATGTTTGCTGGAAAAAAAAACAACAGACGCAGATATAGAACAGAATCACATGTATAAGATAAATATATATATATAGTCAGCCGTGAATGCAACCAGACAGTTTTCCAGGAACATTCCCAGAGCTATGTATATGAAGAATTGTAATGGGGAAAATAGTTGTTGCGGCGGATTGGAGGGGAGCTGACAGTTCATTCAAGGTTTCCGCTTGGCTTGTCATAGTCTCCCCTCCTCCCCGCCCACTCACTCCAGCGCAGGCCAGAGGGTTACTGAAGAAAAACCTGCTAGTCCTCCCTCATATATAGAATATTTGTGTGATGGGAAAATGAAGAAAATGGAGACTTTCCCCTTACATAAAAATTTTGCGAGGGAAGATTAAGGAACCTGGCGACTTCATCATATCATATATTTGTGAGGGAAAAAATAAAGTTAAAAAAAAATCTATGACTCTCCTCTTCCCCTCCCTTAGGTAAAATTTTTGTCATTGATATTTCTCGTTGACGTCCTGGAATTTTTACGAAACAGAAGAAATATTTGTCGTTTATTGCCTCTGGAATTTCGTGGGAGTTTTATTAGCTGAAGGATTTTCGAGGCAGGAGGATGACTGAAGAGGAGTTGTGATTACCCCACGGAATTGTTGTGAGAAGGAATTTTTGACTAATACAGAGAATTTAAATGAGAAAAACAAGAGGACTTGCCTCACCCAATTAAAAATCTCTCTCTCTCTCTCTCTCTCTCTCTCTCTCTCTCTCTCTCTCTCTCTCTCTCTCTTCAACACACACACACACACACACACACACACACACACACACAGGATCAGAGAATTCGGTGGAGGTGGGAAATTCGTCCATCTCAAAGCGGAACCGGGAAGCTCCCTCGTGGGGGGGGGGGACGAAAACCCTACCCTCTGACGCGGACGCAACTGTACACGCGCTGATCCATGCGTGATAATTTTGCCGCATTTGGTAGTATTCTGAGTGACATGGGGGTCTTCGTGGCATTTGTTTTTTGGCGACTTACTTTGCAGCTATATATCTTTTTGCAGGATAATTAACACAGATAAGATACAGAAGAGTATGCAGGTGTAATGGGCAAAATAAATCGCTCAGGATATGGAACTAAGAAGCCTCCTGTCAGACTCTCATAATGTTGGACTCAGAAACTAAAAACGTACCACGAGTTTGGAACGCTTTGACTAACCAGCAAAAAATCATTGTTAGGTTAGATTAGGTTAGGTTAGGTTAAATAAGGATATAATTAAATACGTTTGCTTTATAATTAGTGAAAATACCCAGTACATAGACTAACTGACCATAAGGCGAAGATAGAGTTGTGTTGGCGGGAGAGAGAACTGGTTAGAATCCATACTCTCTCTCTCTCTCTCTCTCACTATTTATTTTATTTATCTATCAGTCTCTATCTATCTATCTGTTTACCTATCCATCTATCTGTCTATCTCTCTCTCTTTACGTTTATCTACCCACCTCGTTCACAGGGTCCAGAGATAGCATATTGGTGAGGAGTTTTGCCTGTCTTTATTTCTCCTTTTCTTTCTCTCCTGTCTCCTCCATCTGCATTTCAGTGAGCATCTCTCTCTCTCTCTCTCTCTCTCTCTCAAATCTTTATAGTAAGCCCTTCTCTGCTAGACGCTTCCCCTGAGCTTACAAATATCGTGGTGTGTGTGAGAGAGAGAGAGAGAGAGACAGACAGACAGACAGAGAGACAGATAGAGAGAGAGAGACAGACAGACAGACAGACAGACAGACAGATAGAGACAGAGAAGGGGGAATACACACCATCGTACTGAAGAGGCTGATAAAGATTTAACTCGTATTATCTCTCAACGATTTATTTCCAGGAGAGGGTTTTGGAAATTGAGAGATTACAACATTGCCCTCATCAACTTCGTCTATATACTAATAAATACAATCGTTTAGGCTGAGAAATCGTGAGGTGTCATCAAGAAATATATGAAGACGTCAAAGAAATGAACGATTACTTTGATATTCTGCGCCTCACGTTTCTCTTTCCTTTGCCTTTGTCTCATTTACTTTTTTTTTTATTGCCATGCCGTTTTTCTGTTCACTATTTTCATCTCAAGCTTCCGTCCGTTTTATCCCAGGCTCTATAAATATTACTGTTCCACCCTTTCTTTTTCAGTCTTTGTGTTCATTTAGCGTCACTGATCTGTTGCCTTTGTTGTACCTCTTTTATCGTCTTTTAAATGTATTCTGTCTTTCACACTTCTCAATTTTCTTAGTCTTTCTCTCGCAGTGTAACAGTCTCTCTCTCTCTCTCTCTCTCTCTCTCTCTCTCTCTCTCTCTCTCTCTCTCTCTCTCTCTCTCTCTCTCTCTCTCCTATCTCTAATACTCACCCCTTTGATCTTTCAGTTCCCCAGAAGTTTTGCATTCTTCCTGTCCTTTCTTTCCATCCATTTTTTTCTTTCTAAGCTCCCTCTCTTTCTCTCTCTCTTCATTCCACATTCCGCTCCCTTCCTCACTTCCCTCCCTTCTCAATTCCATCGTCTCTCCGGTCTCAGAAAGTCTCCTCCTCCTCTTCTTCTTTTATTCTTCTTATTATCAATACTTCTTTTCTTTCCTGTTTCCAATTCTGTCATCTCTAATTTCATGGGTATCCTGGCCTGAAAAAAGTGTTCTCTCTCTCTCTCTCTCTCTCTCTCTCTCTCTCTCTCTCTCTCTCTCTCTCTCATATCACTTTTCCCATCTCTCAAATCTCTCGGGTCTCAAAACTTCAGCTTCCTCTCCCGCCTCCTTATCATTCTTCTTTTCTTTTTCCCTACTAAGTATTTTTTTCGCATTGCATAAAAAAAATAACTTAGATCTGTCGAATGCAAAAATATTTATGGTTGGCTGAGTCTCAATCTTCCCTCAGCATCCGGTTATATTACATAGTTACCCTTTATTTTTCTCTTTTACACCACTCACATTTTTTTCATTGGTTCTTAAATTCATCTTTCAGGAGCATTCTTATTATCTTTCATTTTTCATCATCCTCGTTTCTCGTCCTTTACTTTCTTCCTCATTTATCATTTTTATTTTAATCCCTCTTTAGTATGTTTCAGTCCTACCCTTTACCATTTTCCTTGCTCCTTTTTCATCACCTCCACCTTTTTCTTTATTTTCGTTCCTGACTCTCTCCTTATTTATCTCTCACTTCCTAAACACCTCGTCCTTCTCTCCCGATTTAGTGTCTCGTTCTCTTTTACCGTGCATTTGATCTCTCTCTCTCTCTCTCTCTCTCTCTCTCACACACACACACACACACACACACACACACACACACACACACACACACACACACACTCTCTCTCTCTTCTTTCATCCTGTCTCTCCCTCTTTATGATTATGTCTCACTTCATAATACTGTACTTCCTCCACATTCCCATTTTAAGCTCTTATTCTATGTCCCTTCGGTAACTTCCTAACACCTCTTTCTAAGCTATTTATTCTGTACATTACACCTCAGTCCCGCCGTGTATTTCATTTATTCAAGGTATTCTGATATTTTAACGAAATGAATTACATAGATGATATTGTAAGATGTAATATGCAAAATTAATCGCTTAGAAAGATAAGATGGAGGGATGGAGTGGAGAGGTATATGTGAGAGAGGGGTGTGGACTGGGGGGAGGCCAGTAAAATCGCATGGGGCAGGGCGACACTCAGGCGATTTGTTTGTGGCCACCCCTTACGGGATTCAGGCGTCTGACAATAGATAGATAGACAGTGGTGGTCCTACGAAGCCTTCCATCGCAACTAGAATATGACCCAAATAATCTTACATTCAGTTACTCTTTCTTCTCCGTCCACCTTTTCGTCATCTCTCATTCTCTTGATCCATATGTACCCAAGTACCTCATTCCTTCCGTGCTCCTTCAAGACTTTCTCCTCCAACCTCTCATCTCACAAGTCCCTTCATGATCTCCTTTAAGAACATTACCTCCACCTCTCATCCCCTACACCTTTCCAAGACCTCTCCTTAAAGACTGCCCCCCCCCCTTCAAGAACTTTTCTTCTACCTCCCACCCCCACATTCCTTCAAAACCCCCTTCAACATGTCTTCTTTAAAATCTGCACCTTCCTTCACCCGTGGACTCTTTCCGGATCTCCTTCAAGACCTCCGCCGCCTCCACCTCCCACCCCCACCACCTCTCCTGAATCTTAGAAGGGATTAACCTTTCCTTGGGGATTTCCCGTGGACACATAATTCCCCTCCTTCGCCTCACCCACGCGCTTCGCTGCACCCTCAGGACGAACCGCGTGAAGTATTCCTGACAATAATACTAGTCGTGGGAAAGACGATTACACAACTGGCTAAAGGAAAGAGGGGAATAAAGAGAGAGAGAAAGAGAGATACAGAGAACAGTAATCAACAGATGGCGAAGCTAAAATTATCACCGCTGCCTACTTACTAATATTAACACAATACACAATATATTTTTTAAAAATAAGCGAACTGACACACACACACACACTCATATATATATATATATATATATATATATATATATATATATATATATATAGTTATAGTTATAGTTATAGTTATAGTTATAGTTATAATGATACCTCCAAACTCTAAACTATCACGCTTTTTGACAGTTCTTCCTGCTTTCTCATAGTACTGAAGAGACAGATAGACAAATGCTCTAATAATAATATTGACAAATAATAAGTAAATTGACCAATACCTCAAACTCCTTGGTAATCTCAGCATCACATCCCACGTCCCCAAAAGATCCCGGGTGATTGGTTCTCCTCACACTTTTGGGTCGGGGTGAATGTGGCGTTATCGCTAATGAGGCTCGGATCGGTAAGAATGACGGGAGGGGAAGGCGGCTGGGGTGTTCTTTTCCTGTGATAATGAAGCACCTAATTGCAACCCTCTGAAAGCAGTTTTGGAAAGGGTGGAGAGGAAGGGATTGAAGTGTTTATCTTCATCTAGCCTTTTTTTACGGATTTGTTTATAGTTCCGTCTACTGAAAGGTAATAAGAAGGTTAAAAAATGATAAAAAGATGCTAGCACATCGCCCTCTGAGTTAAGGCTGCCGGATCCTGGATGAGAGTAGACCATTCATGTTCAGGACTGTAGGGAACGGCCTGTGATGAAGGCCGAGGTTCCACAATTTTCCCTTCCCAGAACTTAAACTCATTGGTGGTTTTCTGACTTAATGGCCTTTGTGCATTAAGAAGGCAAAAATTTATTTCAGTTAGCAATATTTCTGTCTGTTAACATAAAAACGCAACTTTCTAAATAAGTGAATTTGCACTTAGCAAACGGTTCCATACTTCAGCTGTATTAATTTACCTAGTTAATTAGTTAGTTAATTACATATGATTGACGAAACCATTTGCTTCAGATTGGGAAAGATTTGCGAAGGTTATCTCAGTCAAGGCTTTTGTGATCCATGTGCCTCGTACGAGGGCATCGAAGATTTATTTAAGTGAATCAAAATCCTCGAGCTATCCTCTGCCACGGCTAGGATCGAACCCAAAATCTTATGATCATCAAGCCACTCCAACCGAATGACCTTCATCTGCACTGAGAGGAATTGGCTGTGGGCATTGAGACGTCTTTATCTCTTTATCTGTCTGTCTATTTATTCTTGTATATGTCTTTCTTCTTCTCAGACCGGCCAGATTGGTGGACTCAGTTTGTTTCTCCCTTGCCCCTGTCCTCCCAGCAGTAATATCGACTACTGAAGACTGTATTGTAGGGGAAAGTTGAGACTTAGTATAAATTGATTCCCCTCCTTATATTATGGGATTAAACCTATCCCATCTCTTGTCTGTTTATGGTGGAGTCTCTCTCTCTCTCTCTCTCTCTCTCTCTCTCTCTCTCTCTCTCTCTCTCTCTCTCTCTCTCCACTCACACCTTTCTCACCTCTACGCTCTCCCGACACTCACAGCTCTGTTAACTCTGATTTTCGGTCAACTGGATAGCTCACTCGCACTCCTGCCTTTACTCTTGCCCTCTCTCTCACTTCCCCCACCTCTCTCTCTCTCTCTCTCTCTCTCTCTCACACACACACACACACACACACACACACACACACACACACACACCTTCAGCAAGCACATTCCCCCTCCCGAAGCCTCGAAAGAGTAAATTTAGATATTCCTTTTGAGATTATTACAGCAAAAGTGACATTCGCGACTGGGAAATGCATGTTGAAAAAAAAAAAAAGGAAGTGAGGAGAGGAAGAGGAGGAGGAGGAGAGAGGAAGACGAAAATATATATATATGACAGAAAAAAAGTGAAAGAGACGAAAGGAAAAAAAAAAAGATGAGGAGAGAGAATGTAGAAGAAAATATATGACAGTAGAAAATTGAGAGGGAGGAAAGGATGAGAAACATGAAGGGAGGGAAGGGCGAAAAAAATATGAAAGGAGAAATATGACAGCGATGAAATGAAGAGAAAGATGAGGGGGGGACAGAAGGGCGGAAAAAATATTTATATGAAACGAGAAAAATGGATCTGAAAAGAGAGGAGAAAGTGAAAACTGGGAATACCAAAAAATATAAATAAATAAATAAAAGGATGAATGATGGGGGAAGACACACGGAAGCAAGTAAGACCTGTAAGAAGGAGAGACAGAGAAAGATGGACGTAAGAACCAGCGAAAAAGACTAACAGGGTAGGAAACTGAAAGCCAGCAAAAGCACAGGCAAGAAAAAAGGAAAGACTGACGCAGAGTTAGACAGGAAAAGTAAAAATAAGATGGAGGCAGGAAAAGAGGGATAAAGGAAGAAGGAAAGAAGACAACAGAAAATATATAAGAAGACAAAAATAGAAACTAGCAAGCAGCAGAAAGTATAAAGAGAAAAACGGATGAGAACTGAAAAGAGCAGAAAGAGAGAAAAGGAAAGATATGAGAAAGGAAGAGCAAAATGAGAGAGAGGAAAGAAAAGATGCGAACACGGAAGAACAGGAAGAAACGCTGCAGAGGACAAGGAAGGATCAGAAAGAAGGAGAGAAAACAAGAGACGAGAACAGTGAAGAGAAAAAGTACAAGAAAAAGAAGGATAGAAACAAGAATTATCAGAACGTGAGAGAGGAAAATAGACACAAAAACAGAGCTGATAAGATGAAAAAGAAAAGAGAGAAGAAAAAGAAAGGAATGAGAAGGGAACGGCAGAATGTAAGAGAAAGTTGTGAAGAAATAGTTGAGAAGATTTAGTGAAAGAGAGGAAAGGTCGAGTCTTCAGGTAAGAAACGAAGAAGGGGGAAAAGAAAAAAGTAATAAAATACGAACAAAAGAGCTGAGGATTTTTAAAAAGTAAATGTTTCATCCCTCTGAGAACGATTCTCTCTCTCTCTCTCTCTCTCTCTCTCTCTCTCTCTCTCTCTCTCTCAGTCTGGCTAGAAAGAGTCAACTTCATTCAAGAGGGGAAATCGAAGGGCAATACTAGAAAGCAAATATATGACAAAGAGGTACATGGATATCAGAGAGAGAGAGAGAGAGAGAGAGAGACTTTCATGTTGGCTAACGAAAGACGATATTCTTAAGTAGGGAAGAGCAAGAAAAAAAAATGAATTGGAGATAATAAGGATAACACTAAGAAAAAAGACACTGATTAGGCCCCTTGAGCACTTGGATATTTTTTTACCCAGGGTACCTCTTGAGCGCTATTTTTTTTTTTTTTATCCAGGCTGCCCCTTGAGCGCTGGTTTTATATATATATATATTTTACTTAGACTATATTAAAAGAAAAATCTTTATCATAGGAGGGACTAGATTTTTAGAAGCAAGGAAATCGGGCACGTTCACGATAACAGATTAAAAGACTGGCAGAAGATAACACAGTAGCCATAAAGAAAAAAATACTAGAAAAGGAAGGTAAGGAAAAAGATGTTAGCGAAGGAAGGAGGCTAGACGCTGAGAAGTTTCGTGTAAGATGAGAGAAGTGTAAAAGAGAGGACGAAAACAGCGGATAATTGGAAAGGAAGGCGAGAGGTGCTGAAGTGATGCTCTCCTTCACTTCCTCTTCACTTCCTTATTGCGCACACGTGGAAGGAAGGAAGGAGAGAGAAGGGGAGGGACGGAGAGAGAGAGAAAAAGAGAGTGAAGGAGGGGAGAAAGAGGGAAAGAGAAGTAAGTAGGAGTGAAGGAGATAGTGTTACTCTCCCATTACAATTTGTCATCACTTCCTTAGTGTACACACGAGAGAGAGAGAGAGAGAGAGAGAGAGAGAGAGAGAGAGAGAGAGAGAGAGAGAGAGAGAGGAAGTAAGTAGGAGCGAAGGAAAGTTACGCTCTTCCAATTTCTCTTCACTTCCTTATTGGTTGCATGAAGGAAAAGTGACCAAGATAAATTGGTTCTCCCCTTCCATATCACTCAGCCATTACATTATCACTGTCATTTATAACTTTTCGCTCTAATACTATCACCATAAACATTCTGTGGCTCCTGCGACTCACTTTTAGGTCAGTAAGTTTATTCTACGTTTATTCAGAAGTAAAATTAATATACAGTACAACTGCATAATCATTGTCATCTGATATATCACTTTAATTCTTAGCTTTAACTCTTATCTTTAAATCTTCTCTTTAATTCTTTTTCATACACATTACCTTTTTCACCTTGTCTCACTGAGCCCTGAGAGGTCGTTTTCATTTCATTCTTCCCATTTTCTGACGATTTCATTTACCTTCAGGGTACACTTTACAAAGCTGGAGGGGTCAGCTATAGACTCAAAAAAAGCTCATCAGTACATCCAAAGTTGAATGGAATCATCTAATAGCAGTAGAAAAAAAATAAGATGCATTACAAAGATTACAGTCGTTAATTCTGTAAGCAGGGTTAAAAATAAAAATCATTAAAAATTGAGTCTAGCTTGGAAACAGTTACTATACTTTCGAGTGTTGTGTCGTGCTGCTGTGTGTTAGTCTTTCCATGAGAGATCTGATGTCCTTGCCCCACTGAGAGAGAGAGAGAGAGAGAGAAATGGGGGGAGGGAGAAAGGTAAGGAGAGACAGACAGGGAGACACACTGATAGACAAACATGCAGGCAGGCACGCAGGGGTAGCTTCAGCCTAGAGAGAGAGAGAGAGAGAGAGAGAGAGAGAGAGAGAGAGAGAGAGAGAGAGAGATCCTAGCCCTTTCAAAAATAATAGAGATAGACAGAGAGATAGAGCAATATCGGAGGCTGGGAAATCGCCACCGTATAGGAACCGTCATAATACCTATTGACACCTGGGCCTTTTATTGCCTTCCCCTTTCAGGTGCCTCTTTTTCCCTTCACTTTATCTCCCTTCTCTTATTTTTCCTCTCTTTAATTCTCTCACTTTTTACTCTTCGTTGTACTACCCAATGGTATTTTTTGCTCTTCAGTTTATCCTCTCTCTCTCTCTCTCTCTCTCTCTGTTTAACTCTTCATCGTCCCCTTCTTGTCTACATTTCACTCTTCACTTCCATGCACTCTCTCTCTCTCTCTCTCTCTCTCTCTCTCTCTCTCTCTCTCCACCCACACCCCCTTTTTTTTTTTCCTTTTTCACTCCAGTCAGACGCCATTCCGTTATTGTCTACAAAGTTCATTGTCCCATTTTTTTTAACTCCTCTCATTCAATTTTCCTGTTATTGTTTCATTTTTCTCTTGCCTTCGTCCCTTTACGGCAATTGGTTATCGGCCGCGGCTCATTGTGCGGTTCGCTCGGAGCTTCGAATTGGCGAGTCGTAATTCCGCTCCGAACCAATTTGGAACCAATTACTTGTTTTTGACATTTGTTTTGGGTCGTGTGTGATGTGGTGGAAAGCGGGTGTCTATTTAGGGGTGTAGTTTGTTAATTGCCTGAGAGAGAGAGAGAGAGAGAGAGAGAGAGAGAGAGAGAGAGAGAGAGAGAGAGAGAGAGAGAGAAAATATGCTGTGATACAGTATTATATTTAATTAAAGATATAGACAGACAGACAGACAGACAGAAATGAAGAAATGTTTCATCATACTGAGAAACAAAAAATATCCAGACCATACCATTTTCACCATCAGCAGCAGCACATCATCACCGCCGTCCTTTTATTTCAATCCACATTGGTCTGATCCACAAACAGCCTAAAAACACGGAAGCAGGCACGAACGGGACCACATACTCCATATCTGGGTTTATGGGAATATTTAGCGAATATTTGCCAGGCTTTGTCCATTTTAACCTTGGCTTTCGCTCGCCAGTATAGGCTTTCTAACGCTAGGGTGTGTTGGAAGTGAAGGAAGGGTCGGGTAGAGGGGAGTAGACAACAGGAAGTAAAGAAAACTTCGTAAAACAGGGAGAAGGTGGTAGTTAAACTGACATCTCTCCTTGGCTTGTATTTTCGTCGGGTAAGGAGTCTCCCTAGCACCTCTTCCTTGGCGATTTATTTTTTAGACACAACTGGTTGATATCCTTTTTGAACGTTATTTATGCAGGGTATGGCGATATTTGAAGATAAACACCAGAATATAGTGCTAATTACGAAGAAGATCCAGGGAAAGGATGTGGCTCCGTAATACTGCCTTTTTTTACCACTGAGCTATGTGAAATAAGCTGCAAATGGACGGAAGTCTGGGCCAAGTTAAAACGAATGTACTGTAGTAAAAATTTTTTCCATGTAAACGCTGATCACTATTGGTTTCCAGGGGCTTGTTAAAATAGCACGGTTAACTATACTATAATTTCTAAAGTCAGCATACATAACTGATCAGCAGAGAGAAATTGCAACCATTTTAGGCGTAAGTTATTTCCCTTCGTCTAAATAAAATCGTTCGATGTTAGATTGTGATTGCAATAGACAAGCTCGGAGGAATTTGGGAAACAACTGTTATTTGTGGAGGAAAATGAGCCTTATGCAAATCAACATGCAACCTACTTTCCATAAATGAAGTTCGTGTGTGTGTGTGTGTGTGTGTGTGTGTGTCACAGGAGAGAATGAATGGAAGCAATACAATTAGGCTTCTGCGAATTGGTGGCCAGACAGAGCAATACAGTGAGAGGCAGCAACACAATCAACACCTTGCAACATAGCACCAGCAGCAACACTATCAACACCTTGCAACACAACACCAGCAGCAACACTATCAACACCTTGTAACACAACACCAGCAGCAACACAATCAACACCTTGCAGTACAAAACCAGCAGCAACACTATCAACACCTTGCAACATAATACCAGCAGCAACACTATCAACACCTTGCAACATAACACCAACAGCAACACTATCAACACCTTGCAACATAATACCAGCAGCAACACTATCAACACCTTGCAACATAATACCAGCAGCAACACTATCAACACCTTGCAACACAACTCCAGCAGCAACACTATCAACACCTTGCAACACAACACCAGCAGCAACACTATCAACACCTTGCAACATAATACCAACAGCAACACAACATCTTGCAATATAACACCAGCAGCATCACTACCAACACCTTGCAACATAACACCAGCAGCAGCACTCTCGACACCTTGCAATATAACACCAGCAGCAACACTATCAACACTTTGCAACATAACACCAGCAGCAACACAACACCTTGCAACACTATCAACACTAATTCCTGGCCTTCAATCAAAATGGTATGGTCGAATAGTGGACAGCCGACGGAAAGAACGTGAGATTGAGCCTGCCTGCGTAATTCCGTTCCTTCGTCGAGTTTTCCATAATAATTATAATAATAATAATAATAATAATAATCTCCCATCATATATACAAGAAATATAATAGACTTAGCTGCTGCGTATTATATTCTTGGGGAAATTGGGACTCGCTCAAAAATATTGTTGTTTTAGTAATTTTTATGCAGGCCGTATGGACTGAGTCATTTATCATGATTATTATTATTATTATTATTATTATTATTATTATTGTTGTTATTATTATTATTATTATTATTATTATTATTATTGTTGTTGTTGATATTATTATTGTTATTATTATTATTATTATTATTATTGTTATTATTATTATTATTATTATTATTGTTATTATTCTTATTGTTATTATTATTATTATTATTATTATTATATTATTATTATTATTATTATTATTATTATTATTATTAATTATTATTATAATTATTACTGTTATTATTATTATTATTATTATTATCATTATCATTAACTCGCTTTCTCTCTTTGTCTAATCAGTCTCCCATCAACTTCATGAAAATATTCTAGAGCAAAGTAAGTTTCTCCCTTCCCCCTCACGACTGTGGCGTGGGTCCCAATAATCTGAGAGAGAGAGAGAGAGAGAGAGAGAGAGGGAAAAAATCTGCCAGCTGCCGGATTCGCACTCAGCGGAAGAAGCCAAATCGACTCTTGGATTCGTCAGCTGGCGGTCTCAATTCAGGCTGGGAAGAGCATGTGTCACTCTCTCTCTCTCTCTCTCTCTCTCTCTCTCTCTCTCTCTCTCTCTCTGGCTGCAATCGTGAAGGCCTGGACATATTCTTGGGTTCACATCACATTTGCTGCTCAGGGAGTGGATTTCGGCTGCATTATTCCACTTCCACATTTTATATATTTTACCGCTTCACTCTCCACGACAGGAAACGTTTAAATGCCTGTGTAGTTTATAAGACATTAATTACTGGCCATACACAGAAATAACTGTTAAGAAAGAAGTGGTACTGAAGTTGTGTAGTCTGTGTAAGTTGGAAATATTTGTGGTTTCCAACAACGAACACAGTTACTGTATATGTGTTTGGTTTAGTTCTTATCTGGTGTACCCATTTTGAGACTACCTACGTACATGTTTTCTTTTTTTTTTTCCCAAACTCAAAGTTGCATGCCTTCAGTATTTTTCGCCCGAATTTTCCGTGACTTTTTTCCACCATTCCAAGAGCCGACTTACTATTATTGTAGAATTAAATCAGACAGGTCATAACAATTTTCCATTCGCAACTTACCGTTTGAGTAATGCAGCTGATCTGGTCCGAAAATGTTTGCCTTAGTCTGACTTTTCTTTTGATTATGAAGCGAAGTCATTTCAGTGAATGGTGCTGAGGAATCTGAACTGATTTTTTTCTTTCTCGATATTGTTCTGTTTTCTCTAAAAGGAATGTCTTGTTGCAGTCACCTGCTGTAGTTTTTGGCTCTATATGTTATATTTCTTTCTTCCTTTTTTCATTATAAATATCACTCCTCTCCCTCCAAGGACCTCTGAGACAGTTGTATAACGTAGCAATCCTCTTCTCGCAAATCACTTTCTTTTTCACAACTCATCGCCACACCTTCCCGCCACTGCATGCCACCCTAATAGAGGCCAACTTATAATTAATAACTACAGTCTAATTCTCCCGAACCTATTCCTTGTCCAGGTGCATTATCCGTGCCGTGATTCACCACGAGGTAGCTTTTTTTTTGGGGGGGGGAGGGGGTACTGACCTGCTGGGAACTCCTCCGTCGCACCTGCAGCCTGCAATCCCGTATACTTCGTGGAACGTTACTTTGCCTCACACTTCAGTCCTGCACGTTTTCGTCACATACAGACAAACACACATACTAGTACAAGCACATACATACACATATATATGCACACCCACATACACACAGGCTCTCTCTCTCTCTCTCTCTCTCTCTCTCTCTCTCTCTCTCTCTCTCTCTCTCTCTCTCTCTCCGCCACACCTACAGCCTTCAATCACATGTATTTCGTGCGTCATTACTTTGCCTTCCACTCCAATCATGGAAGCTTTATGCACACCCAAATTCCTGTCTTTTCCTCTCTCATTCCCCACACCTCACCACAACACCTGTCCCTTTTTCACAGGTGTTCCCATTCTTTACAAGATTTTTTTTTTTTGGTCTGATGGGAAGGAGAATATAAACCTTTTCAGTTCGAGGACGTTTTTTTCATTTTATTCTTTAAGTTTATACAATTTTTTTTTTTTTGTTCATGGAAAATATTGCCCACTAGAGGGGTTATAACTAGTCATAACACCTTCACTTTAAGGGGTTCTTGTGAAATAAAAATAATGCAAAAGACCATGGATATTATAATTTAAGACGTTCTCAAATCAAATGGGTTAATCTAAACTGGATTTCACTAACTTAGAATTCACGCACCTCTCTGAATATCCCAGTGAAAAAAAAAATAAAAAAAAACACCTGCCTTGGGACTGTGCAAGGACATGTATTTTAATTAAGAAGAGTAATTCCGTGTTCGTCCATTTAGTTTTATATATATCAGTGGGGCAGTGAAGGAAGATTAGTGCCTTCATTAAGAGGGGTCACTCCTCGAGAAATTGAATTGTATGGCGTTAAACCACAAGAAGAAGAAGAAGAAGAAGAAAAAAAAAAAAAGAGGAGGAGGAGGAGGAGATAATTAATCCATCTGGTAATAGAAAGATAGATAGATAGATAGAAAGACAGAATAATAGCTCCTGGATTTCGTCAGAGTAACAGTTAAGAATTTTTTGTACTGATGAGAGTTGATATGAACTTTGACTGAAGCTAAATGTCTGTCGTGAAAATGAAAAGTAAGAAAACTTTTATAGTTTTTTCTTGAACTTGCCCCAACATTGTCATCCGTCCATCTTGAATGCTGAGTTGTATCAATTGCTTAGCACTGGAATTTGATGCTAGTCATAAAGAGGTGCTGTGGAAAGGATGCCGGGCTGTAGTATCGTCTTTTTCTGCCACTGAGCTACATGATATAATCTGCAAAAGGAGCGAGAAACAGGGCCAAGTGAAAGTGAAAGTACTGTAGTAAAAACAGGAGTGGGAGGCGCAGAGCTAAAATGGAGGCGAATTGCTGGGTCAAATTAATATGAGAAGAGAATTTCATTTAAATATTCAGATGTGATTACACACTTTCAAGCACGCCTCCATTGCCCCATGACGTCAGAACATCAAGTATTTTGATTTTATTTTTTATAATGAATATGAGATGGGTATAAGTAACTGCTTCTCCATGGCAATTTTGAGAATAAATGTACAAGATGGAAAATAATACAACACTTCTTTCATATATATATATATATATTTTTTTAATTTCGAACAAACACACTAGTGGGTAACGGCGTATTTTTCGTCGCAATATTTTAATTAGGACAAACATGAAATTATTATCCATGTCCAGAACATTAGCTCAAATTTAGTTGGTTTATTTAATAAATTTTTATATCGTCAAGTTAGCCAGGGGATTCTATATAGCTTGACATTATTTTTTTTTTAAGTGTGTTAGATCAACTGATTCACTAGAAATTATTATGTAGTTTTTTTTTTTTTTGGGGGGGGGAATGAATGAGATGGATGGAAGGACAAAATTTTCAGACAGGTAATCCATCGTAAATAAGTAGTAGTAGTAGCAGCAGTAGTATGGTAGTAGTAGTAGTTGTACTAGTAGTAGTAGTAGTAGTAGTAGCACTGCTGATGATAATAATAATGACTATTAATAATGATAATAATAATAATAATTAATAATAATAATAATAATAATAATTAATAATAATAATAATAATAATGATAATAATAATAATAGTACCGGTAGTAGTAGTAGTTGTAGTAATAATAATAATAATAATAATAATAAACACATCTGGAACATACAGTTCTCATTTCCTAGTCAAAACATTAATAGAGTTGTTCTGAAATGTGTGACACAGTAAGTTCCTCTGAGCTTGATAAGTCTGCATGATGTCAACCAAAGTAAAATCCAAGGGCATGAGGAATGCAAGAATATCCCCTCCCATGCAAGAGAGAGAGAGAGAGAGAGGGAGGGGGGGGGATGATGTAGCCTTTGGAAATTTCAGAAAATATCTATCCATCCATCTGTCCATCCATCATCCAGTCCTATGCTTCCCCATGAGAAGCGTAGGAGCTCGGGGCTAGACAAGTTGGTCCTGACATTAAAGATGAGAGTGACCAGCCTTATTCATTCCTGAGTGGCAGTACGTGAGCAATAACCCCAGCCATCCCTTGGAGATAAACCTTCACCGGCTCAATCCGATTGGAGCGCCGTAATTACCCACTAAACCACCAGGCACCATAATTTGGCTATATGGTTACCACCCAGTGTAGTAAATGGTTTCCAGGTGTGCAGGAAACCATTCGGCTTGTCACTCAGTGTTGAGTCACCCACAGGCAGAAGGAAGAGGAAAGAAAGAAGGACAGAAAGTCAAAATAGGGAGTGTAAAGTCACCCGTAGGCAGAAGGACAAGGAAAGAATGAAGTAAAGAAAGACAGAAGAGAAAGGAAGGAATGGAGGGAGGAGAGGAAAGGGCAGACACCCGAGAGCAGCACTACATCGAGCGAGTGGATGGTGAGTGCCCCCACCTACCATAGACTTCTAACAAAAATTATCATGGCAAGATTAGCACAGTGAGAGAGAGAGAGAGAGAGAGAGAGAGAGAGAGAGAGAGAGCTAGTGTCAGTCCATTTTTTTCCCATGCTCATCTTTTACCTCTTCCCCGCCATTACACTTTCTCTCTCTCTCCCTCTCCTTTTCTCTCCCTCATTCTGGTTCCCTTTCTTCTGCTCCTTTTTCTTCTCACTCTCGCCCACCTTACGACTCTCGCACACGCACAAAAAACGGACTCAGCGCTCTGAAAACGCACGTAATTCACACACACACACACACACACACACACACACACACACACACACACACACACACACACACACACACACACACACACACACACACACACACACACACACACACACACACACACACACACACACACACACACACACACACACACACACACACACACACACACACACACACACACACTTCACCACACATCATATAAAAAGATGAAGAAGTATACTGCTCCCCCCTGACCCACTTTCCCTCTCTCAAAAATTTAATATACACATCCACTCTTTTGCACATTTCATTCCGTCCTGCGTTGCTCTATTGTGATGTAACTCACACGGTCTACCTGTTTATACATTTATATTCCTGTGCTTTATCTTGCCGTGTGTGGGTTCGCATAGACAGATGAAGACATATATTCACTCCTTTCCATATAAAAGGTCGTACTGCGTTCCTGTGACTGACTGTTTATGTTTCCGTCTATGTATCTCTTTGCCTGTCTTTCTTTGTCGACGCTACATCTTGTGAAGGGTGAGTTTGACAAATGTACACACAGGCGTACCCTAACTTCTTCAGCAAGTTTTTCCACCACCGACTTACCATCCTCCATTATAAACCCCATTTCTGTATCTAAGCACCTTTCTCTTGGCCTTTTTCTCTTTCTGCTTACAAACAGTTCGGTCTCATACACTCTCAGTCGTTCACTCTCATTATTCCGAAACGTATGTACTGATTCACTTAATATTTTAGTGATCTTTTTTTTTTCGAGTAGTGTCTAAGGCAAATGGTACTGGCTGTTTCATACTGTTACTTCATTTTGTGCGCGCGCGCGTGTGTGTGTGTGTGTGTGTGTGTGTGTGTGTGTGTGTGTGTGTGTGTGTGTGTGTGTGTGTGTGTGAAGGTAAACGTGGATGAAAACCAATTTGTGGCTGTGGGAGTCGATTTGATTTGACACGCTATGTGGCTTACTGGGACAGGCCGAATGCGTTAGTAATTTTGGGGGGTACTGCAACTTTGAGAATATGTAAATGTAAGTGTAATGTAAAGGAAAAGAAACCAACGAGAGCATCATATAACTCCGTGATATAAAAACAAGGGCTAGAAATACCATTAGCATCGTCATCATCATCATCATCATCTTCCATCTCCTTCGTCTACTTCCCTCTTAGGGCATGTCCGTCACTTTCCTCCCTGGTCCATCATGTCAAAAAAAAAAAAATCTTCAGTGGTCAGAAACACATACCAAATCTCTGTCACCTTAGGAATATTACCTCGCTTACCAAACAGAGAGATGGGAAAAGTAAGAAAGGTGAGAAATAAGCATACCAAACCCCCGTCAGGAATATTTGACAGTATGGAGAAGGGAGAAGTGAATAAAAGAGTGAAATAATGGGTTTGCCAATTCTCTCTCAGCTTAGGAATACTAGCCAGTCGAGGAAAAAGAACATTAAGAAACGAGAGTAATGAGCGTACTAACCCTCTGGGAATATTAGCTAGCAGAGCGATGCGAGAAGCAGAAAAGGTGAAATAACTAGTGTATCAAGTCTTTCTCAACTTAGGAATATTAGCCAACAGAGGAAGATAAAAAAAAAAAAAAGAGAAAAATAACCTTGCCAAACCACTTTCAGCTTAGGAATATTACCCAGCAGAGGAAAAGTAGAAAAGGTGAAATTATTTCACTACCAAACCTTTCTCAGTTTAGAAATATTAACCAGATAAAAAGCTGAAAAGGTGAAATGTTATGCGGTTTTTATCCAACCAAGTTGCACCTGAAAGCTTATGGATAAAATGGCTTCTCTAAGCAAATAAATCAGTCAATCAATAGATAAATAATTTATATATAAGACGTCTGTAGATGTCACTAGATGTGAAAATATTGATAGAATAGTTGGTAGATAGATGGACAGAGAAAGATAGAAAGGTAAGTAGATAGGTAGGTAGGTAGATAGCCAAACATATATGGATAGGTTTAGTGATGTATAGAGAGACAACAATGGATAGATTAATTGCTTTGGTATCGGTAAACACATAGCTGTAATTCTGCCATGCATGTAAACAGAGGAAATATCGAGGAATGAACAAACAAACTGCCCAACTATTGATAGATAAATAGACAGATAGATATAGAGAATATCGACAGACATAGATGTGTCATAAAGACTTTGTAGTTAATTGTAGAGCAGTATATTTTAGACTTGTGGTCGAGCGGCTTTTATATCTTGTAGTAGTTTCCCCACCAGATGTCATGTAGTGACGGGAGAGGTAAAGAATAGTATGGGACTATCTTTATTTGTCTTGGAAATATTAAACAGGTATAATAGTATAAGTCCTGGGTAGCTACCTCCCTGTCTCGCTATCTCTCTCTCTCTCTCTCTGTTCTCAAGCTAATCTCCGTCTCGACCTCTCTATAGGGTCGCTTGTCTCCTTCTAAACTCTCTTTCCTAAAATCTCGTGTAGTAGGGTGTGTGTGTCCCGCACCTTCCTCATGGCAACAGAACCTTCTCACGAGAGGACTGCTGACAGCTATGAATCATCTCCTTACTGGCCGCTGTCGTCAGCTTTCCCCCGTGTAAGCGTTTAGCGCTGCTCGCTTCTCGCAAACACAACACCTTCTCATCATTTGACTTCCTGCTTCTATCTGTCTCTCTATCTATCTATTTATCTATCTATCTATTATGTAGTCCTATATTTGCTCGGCCGCGCGAAAATGACGTACCATCGACATTTAATAGTTATAATATATTAATACATACTACATACACATTATAATGAACTTATAAGCTAATTAAGTGAAATACATAATATTGTAAAGTAACATAATTGTATGAATATTGTATACATATATTATGCATAGTAAATAGTGATTATTCAGTAATATTACATTTTAAATAAGTTGAATACATATTGGAATAAATGCATTAAAGTAAATTATTTAACTGTAATACAGTATGTACTTGGGTTATTATAGTGAATTGCATACATGCAAGAATAAAAATAGTTTAAAATTAAGAATATTGTAAGAGTTACTAATATTTCATTTAAAGATAATGGTACTGGTCTGCCATATATGGGTCATTCTTCTTTGTGTTATTATTATTATTATTATTATTATTATTTTTTTTTTTTATATATATATAATTAATACTATATACAAAATATATACACTTCATTCAGGGTGTTTAACTGTGATGATAACTCTCCCCCCACTAAAACAATGACTCCAAATTAGCAATTCTTGCATGCATTCTGTGCATGGCCAACAGCAATACTGCAACAACAATGCAGATAATTATGAAGACAGAAGGTGCTTGGCTATACACATAATATGGGTTGAACATACTCAAACTCAAATCTTCCCAGGGCTTCATTGTTTCATTGATCAGCTGCATAGTTTCAAACTTAGGTGAAGTCAGCTTAATACTTGTGCTCATGTTTAAGTCCATATCAGGCAGTGGGTGGAAATGTTTGTGTGTATGATTGAGGATGGCGTAGTGATTGATGGTGGAAAAGTAGACATGGATGGTGTAAATACCGCACAGTAGTCTGGTGCTATGTATAATCCTGAGGCTGATGTATGAGATGGTGGTATATCTGGACAGACTATGTAAACTGATGTGTTATGAGGGAAATAAAAAAACTGCGAGTGTCCAATGCGTTGATGGTGTACAAGTTTATCTGGAGCAAAAGTGAAGTTGCAATGATGATGAATATTGTTATTGCTGATGATAGCCATTTCACAAGGGACCGTATCAGTAGGCTGAAACGTGAAAATGTACGCAGGACAAAGATGAACAGCATGTAAGGATGTGCGGCACTTTCGCTCAATCGTTGACTCACTTGCGAAAGTGACAGTGTCTCGTCTCTTGGAGACCATGATGAGTTCGGTGTCTGTGTTGATGTTGATGATGACTAAAGTGTTGTTGTTTCTATAGGGGAAGGGGGTGTATTTGGTATACTGTGAACAGGTCTTCCGTAATGAATGGTACATGAACTATCACTGATGTTGGTGTTAGTGTTGCTTCCAAGTACGGGTAATATTGCATAAATTCCCTACTGCGGAACAATGGCTTCAATTTATGTGTATGTATGCCTTGACTAACTATCTGACGTAGCTCATGAACTGGGAGTAAGTCATTTGTGATCTTGCCATCACCAGCATTCGAAATTCCTTGCATAAGTGCCCTGAAATGATCTCTAGTGTTCTCTAATTGTAGTAGAATCGTGTCAATATGTTCTGTGATGATGGAGAAGTGCTGGAAAAGGGGTAACGTTACCCTCCAAGTTATTTATTTTATCTATACTCTCGAGAGCTACGTTTTCTGCTTGTTTCAGATTTTTCACAATTGTTTTCATTGCTGAGTTCTGTCCTGTGATGAATTTATCTTGGTATGTTAGTACCTGAGCTATCTTATTAAATTTTTTGTTTATTTCTTTAAGGTCATCCTCTGTAGCCAATCCAAAGATGTTCCCAAGAATTGCGCCGCCCAGATCGAACAAACCGCGCTTTTGGCGAGTACGTGTGATGTTGTTCCTGTCGCTCAGCACCTCTGTTCCAGAAGATGGGAGATCTTGGATCATGACGAGCATAGTTGACTTCGCCTGTTCTAGTTTCCATTTCGCTAACTTCACCATTTCATCCACTTCCTTGGTGATATGTGATTGTGAAACATAATTCCCTATCTTGAAGTCCAGAGTTCGCATCGGCGTCGCAAGTCTTTCTATATAAGTAGGTAAGTCATACAAGTAATCTAGACTTATTTCAGTACTCATGACATCCTTGACGATTGTAGTCGTGGCCGTTGGAGCTATGAGGCATCCTTGTCGTACTATATGCTTGGGGTCTAGGTGCGCATATACTCTTACTATGTATAGGAGAATCCATAGCATAAGTCCCTTCATCGTAACCTACCGAAAAAAAAAATCTATTAATTTCCTATAAAGCTGTGGTTGATGATAGTGATGATGTGCGTTACGGTTGGCTGTTATTTCATTTATAGAAGGAGTTTAAATCGATATTTAATTCTCGTAAATGATGTACTGTAGATTTCATTGGAATAGTTGCACCTATGTTCGATTGTTTGGTATATGACCTTAATTTCTTTTTGTAATCATTGTTGTGTTCTTGCTTGGTTTCTTGAGGTACGTTCACCTGTTCGGTTGTATCCGAGGCTGAATAATTATGTGATAATTCCCTTGAAACTCGTTTTAAATGGTCAATATGAACTTGTTTTTCATCGCCACTTGAAAGTGACTTAATTAAAACTTTGTTTGCCTTTATGTTAATTACTCTGTATGGGCCCTCAAATTTAGGGGATAATTTATTGTCTCTCGTATGAATGACTCCGTAAACAATGTCTCCTAAGCTGATAGGTGAATCTTTTGCCTTTTTGTTAAATGCCTCCGTCATTTCTTCCTTGGACATCGTTAATTGTTTTTGCACTCTTTTGTGAATGTCCTGGAATTCACGTAAACGGAGTTTAGAGTAATCATCGTAATTGTATATAGGCATGCTGTCACCTTCTAGGAGCTCATATGGTAATTTTTTATCTGTGCCATATATAATGAAATGTGGTGTGTCACCAATGGATTTATTTATAGACCCATTAATGGAGGCCTCTACTCTGGGAATCCAATCATCCCAGCTTGCATAATTTTCACTGAGAATGTGTCGTAGCACATCTAATACCTTTTTATTTTGTCTCTCTACCAACCCATTCGATGCTGGGTGATAGGCCAAAACGTTAACCTTTTTAATGTTGTATTGTTTACATATTTCTTGTAAGATCTCAGAATTAAATTCTCCTCCATTATCACTTATTAGTACCTTAGGGGTAGTAAAGCGACATATTACATTATCTGTTATTGCCTTTGCTACTGTCTCTGCTGTCTTATCTTTAATTGGAGCTAAAATGACATAACGGGAAAAATGATCCGTTGCTACGAATAAGTATAGGTTATTATTGTATGATAATGGCATCTTGAGTAAATCAACAGCGACAACGTCCCATGGCTGATGTGGTACTGGGTAATTACCCATCGGTGCAGGTGTGATTGGGTATCCTTTGTGTTTCGCACATGATTCGCATCTGTCTATATGATTGTGTATATCTCTTCGTAATGAAGGCCAGTAATATAATAGCTGGGCTTGGTTGAATGTCTTATCCTTTCCAGGGTGTCCTGCATGTGGGCTGTCGTGTATCATTCGTAATACTTGGGGTATCATGTCATTAGGTACTACCAACTGGTTAGTATTTCTTTGGCGTTTTGGTTGTTTAGAGTTAATTTTGTATAATGTATTATTGACCATTGTGAATTGTTCAAGTGGGACATGCAGTTTGGGTAATTGTATGTCATCTCCACTTTCTAACTTGTATATTACATTTGACCATACTGGGTCAAGTCTTTGTGCCTTTGCGATATCCTCGTGGTTTGGGATATTTCCTTTGAGATCTAACGCCGCGACTTGAATTGTGTTCGGGTTCCTAGATAATGCGTCAGCTACTATATTCATTTTACCTTGTATATAATGTATTTGTACATTGTAGTTTTCAACTGTACATTTCCATCTTGCTCTCCTCCCAGAAAGGAGTTTTTCTTTAAACATACCCACCAGTGGTTTATGGTCGGTGAATAAGTGGATTTCGTAACCATATACCAAATCTCGAAACTTTTGTAATGCAAAAATCACTGCAAGTGCCTCTAAGTCTGTAGTGCTATAATTTTTTTCTCCGCACCTCTTGTTTGTCTGCTGGCAAATGCAATTGGTTGATTCTTTCCTCTTTTATCTTCCTGCATCAGTACAGCCCCTAATCCTTTAACTGATGCGTCTGTACAAATAAAAAATGATTTCGTGTAATCTGGATATGCTAAACAAGGTGCATTCGTTAGTTTAATTTTTAGATTGTTAAATGCCCTTTTTTGTTCTTCTTCCCATTGGAATACAGCATCTTTTTTGAGTAGTTGGAATAGAGGGAAGGCTATGAGAGAACTGTGGTACGAAAGACCTATAGTACCCAGCCAGACCTAAAAATTGTCTAACTTCGTCAGTCGTAGTGGGTTCAGGAAAATCTCTCACTGCCTGTATTTTGTCATCAGTGGTGTGAATACCATCAGAGCTTAATTTGTGGCCTAAGAAATTTATTTCCTTAAAGCAAAATTTGCATTTAGAAAGTTTAATTTTTAATCCAGCATCACTAAGCTTTTGTAAGAGTAAGTCTAATTTCCTGAGATGATCCTTAATATTCTTCGTTGCGATAATAATATCGTCAAGATAAACAAATATTCCTTGTCCTAAAATTCCGGACAATACGTAATTCATAAGACGCTGGAACGTACCAGGGGCTGTCCTCAGTCCCATTGGCATTCTTGTATATTGATAATGGCCTCTGTTTGTTGAAAAGGCAGTGTATTTACGTATTCCTGAGATACCGGAATCTGATAGTATCCGTTTAGGAGATCGATGGTCGAGAATATATTATTCTCAGGACCAATATTCTGTAGCACATCACTTAGCAATGGCATGGGAAATCTGTCTGGGATGGTGTGATTATTTAGTTTACGGTAATCTACTACCGCACGCATTTCTCCATTTCTCTTGGGCCAAAAGAAAAGGGGAGCGTTCCACGGAGAAACTGAAGGCTCAATAATTCCAAGCTTTAACATTTCATCGACATACTGATTAGCAAGTGTACGTTGGGAGTGTGGTATGCGATAAGCTGGTACGAAAATTGGTGGTGTTTCTGGGTGCACATTAATCATGTGATTAATCAAGTTAGTACACCCTAATCGTTCTCCGGGCAAGGCTACGGTGTCCCTGTGTGTTTCCAGCAGGGTTAACAAATCATTTTCTTCGTCAAATTCACCTGAGTGAATTAAATTCTCTTTTATTCTTTCTCTATCCGTAGATTTTATCTCACTTGTTACTCCACCAATATTTATTTCCTTCACAGGGGCGAAACATTTTTCAATATTAACTATGCAAGTTCCCTTCTTCAACTGAACTTCCCCATTCATGTGATTAATAATGAATATCTGAGTTAGCCCTTCGTCGTTCGTATGACATAATGCGTTTTCTACTGACAATCCCTTTACTTTACATAATTCTTCTAAGACAAGAACAGTACTATTCCGTAATTTGCTCTTTATGGTAACCTTCATGTATGAATTAGGTGGTATAACCAAATCATTAGTGAGATGGGCTGGAAAAATTGATAAATCAGTACTGTTAGCTGGGTCACTAATTCTGGAGGATGGGGTTGCTGGTGTAAGTGGATCTATACACTCATCTATTTGTGTATGTTTGTTTAAGCCTTTAATATTACCAATTCTTTTTGGCTCTCTTCTACCAATCGGTGAGGGCTCTGAAGTTATTTCCTCTATAAATTCATTATCAAAGTCTATTCCATTCATTTGTGGGAGTATAGTTATGTTCTCAGTTCTCATGGATCTTAAGCCCAGTAACATATGAGCTTTAATTGCTAAGTTTTCAACGATATAGAACAATGCAGAGAATGGTCTTGTAGTTTCTGTGAAACTGAGATTTAATCTTATCATACCTTTTACTGTAATCTCTTGACCATCTACTGTGTTTAATTCTAAATCAGCTTCATCCAGAAAAGTTACTTTCTTTTTATTTTTAAGAATTCTATTTAGTTCTTCATGTGTTATTAAGTTCACTGGAGAGCCTGTATCTAAAAATAAGGAAACGTTTTGATCCTCACATACAGCTGGTATCAAGATACACTCATTTCCCAACATGCCTCCTATGTGAAGTTTAACCTTGTTCTTTTTTATGTTTGTTCGTTTTTTGTCATGACTTGGTCTTCCCCCGATTTGAACATAGACACAATTTTTTCTACTGTTTTGCAATCACTAGTCCAGTGCCCTTGGTATCTATGATGCCTACAGTAAGGACCAAACCCTTGTGTCTTTTGATTATCCTCTTTTGCCTTGATAAAGCATTCATACCTTGTGTGTCCTGGTTTTGCACAGTAATGACACAGAATGGACCTATCCCTTGACTGTGACCTACGAGGTGATTTCCCATAAAAAGTGTTGTTTATAGCGCGAGACCTGCTCGGGCTGCGCGAAAACTTATGAAACTGCCTGTAGGAAGGCGTGTGGGAACGAGGTCTAGGCGTCTTTGTCTGTTTGGACTGCCTCATTTCAGGTCGCGATCGATTTTTTTCTCTGTTTGGGGTCGGTGTTGATGTTTTCACAGCTGATACTGTCTCAGGTACCCTGATTCTACCAGAATGTGCATGTGTGTCGACCACACCTGCTTTACTGCACTGCATCTCTTACCTCGTTCATTAAGTCTAGTAAGCACATTCCAGGGATGTACGCGATTGTTTTGGCGATCTTAAGGGTTCTATCAGGTAATTTACACAAGGCAGCTACATAACCAATGATGTCCACGACGAGGTCTGGGGACATCTTTCCATCATCTGTTATCCACTTAGAATTCTCCAGAGTAGCTAATAGGGTTCTCTTGATTGTGGAGACATCAGCAGTTATTTCACTGAGCACATGGTTTGTAGTGTGCTCCCTTACAAGATCTACAATTTTATGTAATTCTGGAATTATACCTGGCAAGAAGTTCATACCTCCAGAAAATTTCTTCAGAAATTCAGTTTTAAATTCATCATATGTCCTAGCACGATGTAGCTTATCGGAGCGCAATAAATTGCTTGCTGGACATCTTTCCTGGCTTATGCAAGATGAAAAAATAGCAATTTTCTCTTGTTCATCTAGTATGTGGCGCTTGATGAACATTTGTTCGCACTGACTGATTAATGAAATGACATCAATGCGATCCTTGTCTGTGCCAGAGAATTTTGGGGCAGTCTTATCCTCGTGATACACAAAAACGTGAGGTGTGGTTTTTAGATCAGCAGTATTTGTTTCTTGATTCATCTTTAATGATTGCCCTGTTAATTCAACTTGTACGAGTTTATCGTTATGTGAGGGAATGGTAGAATATGTATGACCGGACCGGTGAACCCTGTTAAGTATATTGGCATACGTATTTAAGGCAGCTGCGAAGTCGATACTCTCAACATCTGAAGGGGTTTCCCACTCATCATCCGAAACTCCCGTATTTGTTTCCTTATCTATAACGTGTGGTGTGGGTTGTACAATGGGTGGGCTGTCTCTTAATTGTGAGTCTGATGTTGTGGCAATTTGTGTGTCATCTGGTATTAACGTGGGTGGTTGCGAAAATATTCCTGTCATTAAGATATGATGTTATGAAATATGCCTCTTGTTTATTTATGTCCTAGCAAACTAGATGATTAAATAAGTTGAATATAGCTAATTTTAGCACTGAGAAGAAATGAGCAAGTATAATTTTACCCACTTGATACAGATCGTAGAGGTGTGTCGATACCAAAGTCGATCTCGGAAGAAAATACAGGTTTGATTGAAGATCTCTTGATAATTCTAGTGGTGTGTTGATGGACGATATTACTCAGGAAACTCCATGGCCTGGTATTTGTAGTGGTTAACGGCTGTCCCAGGCAAACCTCAACATAGAACGTCGAATTTCCAACTTAACTGTGAAAATAAGTGAATATGAGTAGGAGCTATGTGAATAATGAGTAATGAGTAGTGGGTGAGAAGTGCCTGGTGTCCGTCACACGTTGCTTGGCATGGCAGACTCGCGTTGTGATGTCATCTCAGCACATGGTGACGTCGGCTTCCCACACTGGTAGCTGTGGTGAGTGAATGAGTAGCGATGAGTAACTTGGAGTGAAGACGAGTGAGTAAGATGAGTTGTAAATCGTGTCTCACTCTTCGTTTGTTTGTTCCCTTTATTCTATGTGGAAGTTTTCTCTGTCCTTTTCTCTAGTGATTTATTCGTAGAGTTGTTAATTGTAGTTGATTGTAGATGGCTGTAGTTGATTGTAGATGGCTGTAGACTTTGTAGAACTGAAGCTAACCTTGTAGTCTCGGTTGCTTTTGTAGAAATTTGCTTTTAATTCGGAGACGATGTCCGCAGATTTGCTGGTTTGTCGTTAAGCTACTTGCAAGGCGTCGAGTGATCTCTTGACCTCTGCATCAGCGTAATGATCTGGGAGACGGAGGGGGCAGGAGCTGATATTGTTGGTTGTTGTCAATCTTGATATTTTGTAGGAATTTAATGTTGATTCGTAGACGAGGTTCGTATCCCACCGCTGCCACCAAATGTCATAAAGACTTTGTAGTTAATTGTAGAGCAGTATATTTTAGACTTGTGGTCGAGCGGCTTTTATATCTTGTAGTAGTTTCCCCACCAGATGTCATGTAGTGACGGGAGAGGTAAAGAATAGTATGGGACTATCTTTATTTGTCTTGGAAATATTAAACAGGTATAATAGTATAAGTCCTGGGTAGCTACCTCCCTGTCTCGCTATCTCTCTCTCTCTCTCTGTTCTCAAGCTAATCTCCGTCTCGACCTCTCTATAGGGTCGCTTGTCTCCTTCTAAACTCTCTTTCCTAAAATCTCGTGTAGTAGGGTGTGTGTGTCCCGCACCTTCCTCATGGCAACAGAACCTTCTCACGAGAGGACTGCTGACAGCTATGAATCATCTCCTTACTGGCCGCTGTCGTCAGCTTTCCCCCGTGTAAGCGTTTAGCGCTGCTCGCTTCTCGCAAACACAACACCTTCTCATCATTTGACTTCCTGCTTCTATCTGTCTCTCTATCTATCTATTTATCTATCTATCTATTATGTAGTCCTATAGATGAACAGTTTAAATATCAGTACACCGATAATTGCATGTTATTTCGATACATATATTGAAATTATTTTGATATCTGTAATTTCAAAAATTCGTCGATGACATTAAAGAAAAAAAAATTATTAAAATATCGACAAACGGCTAGATGAACACACACACACACACACACACACACACACACACACACACACACACACACACACACACACACACACACGTTTTAAATTCCAATTAAATATGGATTCTTCATGGCAGTTTTTAATTTCACCATAATTAGATTTGACGTCGCTCATAAATTGAGAAATAGCAAGAGTGCATAAATAACATTGCAAGAGAAAGAGAGAGAGAGTGAGAGAGAGAGAGAGAGAGAGTGAGAGAGACGGAATAAAATCATCAGTAAAAAACAAATAATTAAATAAAAATGTACGTCGTCGGATTAATTAGCTTGAACATGACCTTCGAACAAAAATATTTCCCCTAGCTTTAGATCTGGGAGAGAGAGAGAGAGAGAGAGAGAGAGAGAAACCTGGTATGTGATTAATAACAAGATTCCAATACTTACGCCTTAATTGGCTCTTCAATTAATCGAAAAAGTCATCAAGGTTAAAAAAACGAGTCGCCAGGTGAGTTTTCGGCGCCTAATTTACCTGGTCCTGATTAACGCCGAAATATTCTCAACCCATTCACTGCGATGACGCATTTCCTTATTTCATTCCTGCTGGCTCCGGTCCATTTGTTTCAGCTCAGAGGCGGGGGGGGGGGATGCTTGAAATTTAGGAGAGCTTAATAAGGAGAGTAGAAAATGTATAAATAGTTTTTTATTGTATTATTTTTGTCATTATTATTATTATTATTATTATTATAATGATGATGATGACGATGATGATGATGATGATGATGATGATGACGATGATGATGATGATGATTATTATTATTATTTCAGTATGTCTTGTATATGCCCTAAGGCCGATGGACTTTTCCTTTTTTTTTCGGGGGGAGGGGGGTGGCACCGCCTTTAGCTCGAAAAAAAAAAAATGTTTCTTGTGGCACTCCCAGTAAAGGGATAAACTATAAGTATATTATCGACAGTTTTTTTTTAATATGTTCCCAAGCGCTGATAGCAATTTTTTATCCCCAGGCAAAAATATTTATACCGAGAGAGAGAGAGAGAGAGAGAAAGAGAGAGAGAGGGGGGGAGGGAGGGAGGGAGGGAGAGGGAGGAAAAGATCTGATGACGCATATCGTATTGGTTAGTATTTTTACCTTCAGACGATATTTTTCATCTTGAGATAAAATTTTGAATTGGGGGGCGCACTTAGATTTAGACATCATTAACCCCTTCACCGCAACAAATCTGACCTAGTTTAAGTATATTCGTCTGCAAAAATAATAATAAGTAAATAAAAGAATAAAGATAAGAATAAATAAATCACTAAATACATTGGAGTGAAGGACGTAAACTAGACCCTGAAATCATTGCAGACAAAAATATCCTTGTCATATCATCCATTGTATTTATGTTTCATCTGTATTCTGCCTCGCTTCTTCGTGACTTTTATCTGTAGATTTTTTTGCCTGTTCCTAAAATTCGTGTTTTTTGTTGTTCAGACACCCTCCAAAAGTTTTATAAAAAGATTCGCAAAGGATTATGAAACTGCTAACACACACACACACACACACACACACACACACACACACACACACACACACACACACACACACACACGCAAATAAATCTCCGGTACTGAAATTCTTTGAAAAATCACACCATTACGTTTCGCCATTTCCTCTCTTTTTTCACACCTATCAGATTTTTTTCCTTATAATCAGAGGGTCTAACTTTAAAATCTTCCTTTACCTTAAAACTCGTAATTTTTTCTCTACTATACTGTACGAATATGACTTTGGATTAACAAGCATACACACATAGGCAGAGACAGAGATGGAATATATTATAAACTGTTAACCTGCCACAAAAATAGGCCTTGTAAATTATTTGTGGTAAAATTGCTATTAAAAAAAAAAAAAATCCTTATTCCTGGTACAAACAAATTAAAAGCAAGACTCTAAAATTTAACAAATGTCATCTTTAAATTTCAAAGCTTTTCTCTCTCCATCATATCTCACCTGCTCTTCGTATTTAGTGTAATCTTCCTGCATTTGAAATTCATAATTATTAATTTCCTACAGTGGAATATAAGTCTCCCAATTTACTGAAGAAAAAGACGAGATGAGGTATGGAAGGGATACTAACAGCACTAAAATAAATAAGTGAATAAATAGATAAACAAATTACAGATACTGAAGATAGTACAAAATCACGAAGATAAAAATCATCAAAAGAAAACAAAAATTTTTCTCTCTGCATTCCCATCTTCCCTCCCTCACATCATTCCCACCTTTCCCACATTTACGTATAGCCTTGCGTGGAAAATCTTACTTTCCTTACAATTCGCATTTTTTTCTCTTTACTGCGGTAATATTTTCCACTATTAATTAACGAAAAAAAGGAAATAGAGCATAGGCACTCAAATTCCTAACTCCAATATCCAAGACCTGAACTAGAGATACTGAAGTTGATAATAAAAATTATAGCAAAAACACCACCTTTATAATCAACTTCATAAAAACACAGTCCTTAAATTATCGTGCGAACCATCTTTATAATTGGCCTTTAAAACAATTATGAAAATATTGAAAGAACAATCATATTTACATTTCCCCCTCCCTCTTCCCTCCTCTCTCTCTTACACCTCTCTTTCTCCTGTCCCACGTTTTCGCGTAATCAGCTTGCAGTCTCCCACCTTTCACCTCCCACCTCCTTCTGCCCGATTTGCCCTTTCGACCACCTCCTTCTCGCCTTTTCCACCTTTAGAGTCAGTGCTATTCCTTTTCCCAAGCAGCGATTTTCTTCTCGCTCGTTTTCCTGATTTCCGTGTTCACTGTCGCTTATTTTACCATTTTTTTTCCTTCCTTTTAGTAGTTCGGTTCTTTCTTTATACTCTATTTTTTTTTCTCGTTCATCATGTTGAATGTTTTCCTTTCTCAAACTACGAATTCCCTTTCTTTCACTTTCCTCACTCACACATTTCCTCTCGCACACTTTCCTCACTCGCGCTTTCCTTTTCGCTCACTTACCCCCTTTACAGTCTGCGGTTATCATTTCATTTCTTATTTTATTCCTGTCTGCTTCCTTCCTCTGCTTTTGCACATCTGCTTTTCACAATGACCGGTTTTCCTCGTAACATGGGTAGAATCGTCTGGCGTTGGGATAGCGGGATTTTTTTTTTTTTTTAATGATCTCCTGATGAATGGGATATTTTCTGACTTTCTCAGCCCTCACATGACGATTTTCTGCAACTTAAGAATGGCCAATTTTACTAAAGGAGTTAACGAAGACTATCAAGCCCTTCCCTTTCGAAATGTTTCTCATAGGCTAATGATTTTTAGCCTCAAGGGTACTAGTAGTAGTGGTGGTGGTGGTGGTGGTAGACTTAGTAGTAGTAGCAGTGGTGGTGGTGGTGGTGATAGTAGTAGTAGCAGATGTAGTAGTTGTAGTAGTAGTAGCAGTAGGCTCAAGGGTACAAGGGGTTAACGGAGATAGTTTCTAATTTATTCAGTACGAAAGAATTATCTACGGAAAATAAAATCCTTTGGTGGGAGCACGATGGTAATATGAAATCAACTTTCTTTTTTTACTGTTAAGACTGAAGGAGTTAACAGACTTGATAAATCCCTCCACTACGATTATATCCAGATTAACGATAAGTATTCAGTAGACTAATGGCTGTAATTTGGACTTTTGGGGGTGAATAAAATCGTCTTCAGTGAGAGAAATAAAGTGCCGACAGTGAACGTAAAAGAGGTAGCTCGTCTCGCAATTTCCCTCAGTCGTTCTGCTCTCTTCTCGTACCCAGTAGCTTATCTCTCTCTCTCTCTCTCTTTCTCTCTCTCTCTCTCTCTGTTTCAAGTTGGCTGCTTGCTTTAACTTTCCATGTCGCAGTGTCACTTGCTTATTTTTCTCACTTTCTTCCTCGCTTTTTTCCCACCTTTTCTTTCCTTAGCTTTTGGATATTTTATTTTTGTCTCCTTAATCATCATGTCCAATTTCTGTTCCCTTCTCTTTCCTTCAGCAGTTGTCAGTTCTCTTCTTTATCTGTCTCTTTCTAATAATCTCCTTCTTTCTCTTTCTTTCTTCATTCTCCTTATTTCTCTTTCTTTCTTTATGTCTCTTTAAAACAACGCCCTTTTCTCACTGTTCACTCTCCTCTTCACTTCCTCTTTTTCGTTTATAGTACACATATCAGTTCCATTCTTTTTCTACCCCCTTTCCCCTCTTGCTCTAATTCTCGTTTTTTCCCTAAATTCTGACTGTTCAAAGGTTCCTCTATTTTCATTTTTCTCTCTTCGTTCACGTATAGGAATTACTATATTTTTCTGTTTCTGTTTTCACTAATTACGTCAATTGTTTATTCCAGACTCCTATTATTACCTCCGCCAAGGATGTTATGTTTTTTCGGCGTTGGTTTGTTTGTCTGTTTGTTTGTTAAAAGGATTAATTAAAAAGTTATGAATGGATATTGCTGATATTTTTTTTTTTTTTTTGGGGGGAGGGGTAGGGTATGGCCCAAGGAAAAGTCCATTAGATTTTGGTGGTGATCTGGATCATCCGGATCCAGGAATTTATTAAAGGATTCTTTACCATTGCGGGATAGTAGTAATTTCAACATTTTTGCATCTAACTGGTTAAACGATGCCTTCAATGTCTGCACAAAAATTACAAGATACAAATGGCGGATTGTTCAGCCTTGGCGCTCGGATTGCTCTTGCTTTCACATGCTTTCAGTAGATAGATAGATAGATAGATAGTAATTTTCATCTTTGCCTTTTCCACATCTTCCAGTTAATTGTATTTTTGCTTCTCTTTTCTCAGAGTTCATATGTCTCTGTTTATTCCTACCTTCTGTTATTTTCCGTCGTTATCACGGTTCATCTATTCCTTTTCTTCTCGTCCTTCTTCCACCTCCTTTATTTACTTCCTTCTTCCTCATAATCCTCATTTTCCGATTTTCTCCATTTATTTTTCCCAATTTCTTCAACTCCCCAACTTCATCCTAGCATATTCATTCCCATTCACATTCATTCTCCCCTCATTTTCTTTTTATCATAACATTTTCTCTCTCTCCCTCCTCCACTCACAGGCTGTTTTCAGGCCATATAATTTCATTTCTTTTCTCCTCATTACACTTTTATTCTCCACTCTCTCTACCTCCTTTTACGACCAAGCGTCTCTCTCATAATCTCATATTCCCTTTTGCTCCTTCGTTCACCTGTTCGCTTTTCGGTTGTCGCTTTTTCTGTCTGTTGGACCTTGTGTTTCTCTCTCTCTCTCCCTCTCTCTCTCTCTCTCTCTCTCTCTCTCTCTCTTTCTCTCTCTCATTTCCGCCTTTATTCAATACCTCTTAGTAGTAGTAGTAGTACTTGTTGTTGATGATGTCGTTATTGTTATTGTACCATTATCATTAGTAGTAGCAGTAGAAGCAGTAGTAATTGTTGTAGTAGTAGAAGTATTCATGTCATCGTTTGCTAACATCTTCATTCACTCTAATTCCTCCTTATAATCTCAGTTTCCCTTTAGCTTCATTCCTCTTTCTCTTTTCTCTCCTTTTCCCTCATCTCTCCCCTTCTTACCGATTCTCTCTCCTTCATCTCAGTCCCCCTCTGGCTCCGTTTACCGATATCCTTCCCTCCCACTTCCCTCCTAATATTTGCTGTTCTCCTTCACTCTGTTTTTACGGTCTAAATATTTCTTATCTCTGTGTGTGTCTGTTATCTTCCCTTCGCACCTCCAGTCACTCAAGCCTTTTACCCTCACCTCCTCTTAACGCTATTATTAATTCTCTCTCTCTCTCTCTCTCTCTCCTTCCAGTGTTTGTTACATTCTCCAAACATCCTTATTCTTTCTTCCTCAAATTTTCTCTCTCTTCCATTTTATCTTCCTCCTTGTCCCCATCATACAGGTTCACTCCATTCCCTCTCCTCCTCCTCCTCCTCCTCCTCCTCCTCCTCCTCCTCCTCCTCCTTCTGCCACTGCCTGTTATATTTCCCAAGTCTCCTTAATCGTTCCTCCTCGTCCTGCTTCCTTCCTTCTCTTCCTGAATCCTTTATTTTCACCACTTCCCTCTTTCTCCTGTCATCCCCTTCACTCCATTCCCTCCTCCTCCTCCTCTTCCTCCTCCTCCTCCTCCTCCTGCTCCTGCTACTGCTTGCTATAATCTCCAAGCGTCATTACCATCCTAACCCCTCTGGCAAAAACACCCAGAACGCCAGCGCCAGGAAGAGGTTTTCCACTCCCGGCCACCCTCTAGCCAGCGAGCGTCTCTAACTTGGGGGAAAAATGACGAGGGAAAAAACAAGGAGGGCTTAAAGGTCCTGGAAAAGAGAGAGAGAGAGAGAGAGAGAGAGAGAGAGAGAGAGAGAGAGAGAGAGAGAGTCGGAGGAAAGCTGATAGAGTTTAGAAGATCCTGAAGGAGAGGCAAGAAGGCGTGGCGAGGGAGCAAAAAAGTCTAAGATTTTTTATTTTTACACTCTCATGGTCGAACAAATCAGATTTTTATTCCTGTGGCACCAGAGAGAGTGGATCATACGTTCCCGAGTGTCAATATTAGCTGCATTAAATCTCAAAATGTAGGAACAACTCTAGAATTCTATACGAGATGACGTCAGACGATTTTATAAAGTTGTGTATATTATAGGAGCTTGAATGCGCTTAATGGAGAGAGAGAGAGAGAGAGAGAGAGAGAGAGAGCATCAAATAATCCTTCAGTACCTGCTTCCAGATATACTCAAGACAACAAAAGCTGACAAATTCTCCAGGAGCTAATACCCACTGCAGCCTCCCAATTCCATCTCCACGGGTTTCAAATTTTGCCCGTGATTCATTCTGTTTAAAGCAACATGCGAACAACTAATCCCACTTCAATATATTAACAAAAAAATAATGACCATTTAGCAAAGAATTCCACTAAAGTAAACGTTAGTACTGCACATAAAGTCTGCCTTGAATTGTTCACAGAGAATAAGAACACAACAGGAAAAAAAAAAAAAAGACGATTTGGTCAACTTGTTTCTCGATATTTAGAAGACAATAGTAAGGCAGGAAAAGAAATGATGGATTAGTTTCTGAATATTAAGGGGTAAAAAGCTAATTATTACAATATTACACGGAAGTAATTACACAGTACTTCCGGCCATTTCCACCTGTACGATAAAATAATCCTCGGAAGTAATAACAATCAGCATTTCCTCCTGGTACTTAAACCTGAGTAATAACACAGTACTTCCTCCTTCTACTTCCACCTATACGCACGGTAAAGATATCCTCGGAAGTAATAACACACAGTACACTCCTGCCACTTCCGCCTGAGTAATAAGACAGTACTTCTTTCTCCCACTTCACCTGTACTTCCTCCTCCCACCTCCGCCTCCACGACTTCCAGCCTTTGCCCAGCCAGACCCATTCGGATTCACGTCCCTCCCACCTTAATCCCGGCTTAACCTGTGCATATATTAAACAGAAGGAAGGCAAATTCACAGAACGAGGCGCCATGACTTGGGCTTAAGGGCTCAGGTGGACTTTCTCGGGACAAAAATCGTCACAAAGGCCCGAGAGAACTAGGCTGACTGAATTAAAAATAAAAATCCCTCTGCTAGAATATCGCCCGCATGCGTAGTGGACTTCGTGTTGGAGGGTAATAACCGAGTTGTTTGCCCGACGGATTTCAGTATCTAAGTTTTAGCACAGAAGGAGTACGAGAAATTAATGGAATACATGAACGCGTTGAGAATTATAATAACAAGCACACACACACACACACACACACACACACACACACACACACACACACACACACACACACACACACACACACACACACACACACACACACACACACACACACACACACACACACACACACACACACACACACACACACACACACACACACACACACACACACACACACACACACACACACACACACACACACACACACACACACACACACACACACACACACACACACACACACACACACACACACACACACACACACACACACACACACACACACACACACACACACACACACACACACACACACACACACACACACACACACACACACACACACACACACACACATTTGTTCAGGGAATCTTGTTCAAGCTTTAACTGTTCATTTGTCATTTTATCTTCGTTTGAATACAGCAGACTTCGGCAAGAATTTTGAAGATGACAAAAAAATAACAACATGCGGTATGCTTTGAACGAATATGTGAAATTAAATTACTTTTTGAGAAGACAGAGAAATAATATTGTATAATTCCGCCTTCATATTCCTTAATTTCCTGTTCTTTTCTTTTTTACTATAGTTATTCGCTATGAAAGTCCCTCACGATCATTGTCAATTATTTATTTATTTATTTCCGAACCATAGTACAGATTTTTATTTGCTGAAAGTGTTCATGAAAATTTGTAGGTGTGTTTAATGGCTTTCTTGTGTTTTTTTTTTTTTTCTTCAGAAACTGGAAAACACCTTCTACGTAATTTTTCCTCTTGTTTATCGATTAATCACTATATTTAATCGATGCTGAATATGAAAGTAACTTGATTAACTTTTTACATCATCTGGCTTGGAAGAGTAAACTCATATAATGTGTGTAATTTCGTTCAAAAATAATGGCAAGTGTGAAACCTACCTCAAAATGCAATTAATTCACATTTCTAAATACTTAATGAATTACCAATGTTCCTACTGTGTGCATATTTACTTAGATACAAGACTGTCTATTATAACATTTCTTAAAATTTGTTCAGAGTTTTTTTTTCATCATGCATAGCTTTTTTTTTTTTTTTTTTTGAGGAGGTGGCACTTTAAGCAGTCTATTCAATAAAACGAAGCAAGACTACAATATACCACAAGAATTCTCTAAAAATCCTATCTATCTTGTAAAGAACAAATTTGTGTCATACATTTCTGTTATTTGGGTAAAAGGTTTCCGAACAAGCGCAATATTATTTTTCTGAGCGAGACAATCTTCAACACTGCGACAGAAATTTTCCAAAATGGTTTTTGCATACATACTGATAAAGGCAAGTGTGAATCCCTTCATGTTTTAGAAGACGACTTATCCGTTTTGAGAGTGTGACGTCTATTTCAAAATTTTTTTTTGATGATAAAGCGATGTTATTTACCGAAAGAGAGAAAAGTAATATTAATAGTGATAATGAAGGCTCTATCGATCCTCTCCAGTTTGACAGTTCCTCCGAATCTATATAACATCGTCTGGAGATAGCGAGAATAAGCAAAAATATATATCTCCGTACGAAGCGAGAATAAGCAAAAATACATATCTCCGTACGAAATAAACATTTATTCTAACTTTATATTATTTTTATGCTTGAAGAATTATAATATCGCCAGTTATCGCGGTAAGAGAATATCCTCATTAATACCGTGTGTATGTATTTGAGAGAGAAAGTGTGACGTGACTCGGTTGTACTTAACTGAGAAGTATGGTCACATTAAAAATTTATTCTTGAGAAGGTATGTTCTAGGACTAAGCTTTCTTCATTTTATATAAATAAACAGATAGGTAGATAGATAGGCAGGCAGGCAGGCAGGTAGGTTGGTAGGTAGATAGATAAGTAGGTAGGTAGGTAAGTAGGTAGATAGATAGATAGATAGATAGGTAGACTGGTGGATGGATGGATGGATGGACAGATAAATAGATGAGAATATAGAGAGAGAAGTGATTGGACAGAACAGATAGATATATCCCTATAGCATTCTCACCTTTATGTCTGGAAGAAGTGCGTCTGTGTGCCAAGAAGTAAATTTTTGCTTCCCGGCATACCTTTCAATTTAAGTGTGAAATTGAGACGTTTGTTACATTCTTTCCTCGTCGACGTCAGGTAACATGTGTGTACCCAGCCCTGCCATGAGACTTGATACCGCTCGAATCCCCCGCCGCGAGTCACGTCAAAAGACCACATTTGCATACTTCGGAATACAGTGGAAGGGGGGAACGTTTTGGCCGTGATGTGGGTCCGCCTCCTACCACTGTTAACATATTCACACACAGGCAGACAGGGGCACGGGTTGTGGGCTATGTGGGGCGACATGGCTGCGATCTGTTGCCATTGTTTTCCACTCTTGATTTGTGTTGTGTTTTGTGAAGATTGTGGGGTGTGGGGGAACATACTGGAATATACTGTATTTTGTCTTTACTCTTGCATTGTGGTGTGTTGTGTGTAGGGTATATGTGGTGTGGGGTGTGTTGGAGGGACATGACTGTAATCTATTGTCTTTGTTTTTCACTCTTGCTTTGTGGTGTGTTGCGCGTAAGGTATAAGAGGTGAGGGGAAAAAAGGCTTATTCATACACAGACAGATAGGCCGCTGGGTTGCGTGGTGTGAGAAAACATTATTGTGATCTATTGTCCTCGGTTTTCACTCTTGCTTTGTGGCGTGCTTTGGGTAAATTACTTGAAATTGCTCTGCCTTCTTTCTCTTTCAATTACAGAGTTATTTACCTGTCTCCTTACGTGACGAACCATGTCAGTATTTAATATTCTCTCAATGTGCTTAACTATCTTGTAGTTTATTGGCAGATTAGTTGCAGTTCTACTGTCTTCCTCAGAAAATATTTTCAAGCTGTTTACCTGTGTTAATATTTATTTAATAGTGTTTTTGGCAATCACTCTCTGCCTTCTGCTCCGTGGGTGAACTTACCTGCAGTGAATAGAGTTTAAAATAAACCCTATCAATAGCACAGGAGTTATATAAAAAAAAGAAAATCCACTTTTATTTAAGAGAGTGCAGATAAATCCCTGTCAGCTGAACGAGGATCACTGAAACAGCCCATAAATTTTTGCTAAATCTCAGGCTTTCCCAGAATTCTAACTTAAAAAGTCCGTTTTATATGTTCTGCATCTATCCAGCACAATGCGTTTATTTGGTTATCTACCTTCAGGGTTCGGGTAGGGTTTATTATGCTTACACTGCTCGTCTCTTCCTACATTAACAGGAATGCTTACCTGTCTACACATATATGTAACTGTCTGTCTGTTTAGCATCATCTGTCTGTCGGCTTTTGTCTGTCCGCCATATACGTCCATTTTTATATCTACTTATATCAACCCACTGTCTATGTTTCTGTACATCTTTGCATCTGTATTTGTATTTACCTGTCTTTCTCCATGCTTAAGGTTATGATGCTGATAATGATGATAAAGTGTTATTTTCGAACCATCC